>NW_007247713.1:0-8807 GCF_000164805.1 Carlito syrichta | reverse complement strand
GGCTGGGAAAAAAAAACAACAGCAACAAAAACAAAACAAAAAAACACATATTGCCCCTAAGAGATGAGGAATTTTCTGTTGTCGGTGGGAGGTCAGATGAAGCTGTTCCAGAGTATAAACCCTGTAGAGGACCCAGCTATTCCCAGAAGAAACAGACTTGGGCCTGGATCAGAAGTCTAGAGGTGAGACCATCAAGATGAGTGAGAAAAGAATTCCTGACAAAGGCCAGGGGCTGTAAAGCCAACGGTTATCTCTTCTCCCTAAGGAATGAAAAGTGATAAAGAAGAGTAGTCAAAGAAACATGTCTCATGGCCAAAATGTCTTAGACTGCTCTCAGTAGCAGGGGAAATTCAATAAATGTTAGACTTGCATGGGTTTATGAATGTTCTCAAATCCACACCCATATAGGACTCATAAAAAGTGATGTTCATAAAAAAGTTTAATAGTACTACTAATATGATATAACTTTTTTTCTATGACATAAGTGTGATTCTAGCCTAATCCTATAAGGTAATGCTTTAGCTATACTACTGGGGAGATTTAGTAATGCAATATCCCTAGAAATAAAAAATCATTTCATTTATTGAATCAAGGACATGTATATTCTCATTTTTGTATCAAGTGTAATATATAAAAGTTAGAGATCTGATTAAAAGAAATCAGATTAGGCAATAGGTTCTGGAAATGCTGTGGTCCTTTAAATACTGGCTGACACAGGCATGCACTGATGTCATCATGAGGTCATAGAACTCTGCTGAGTTCTTAGTGATATCTTGAATTATAACTGCCCTGCTGATGCGTCCAATACTAGTCAGGACTGTGATTTGGTGAAGAGATAATCTCTTCAGTGATTTGTCAGTGATTGTACAAATTTGGTTGTTATTATCAACCAGCTCTCTGAGTGCTGAGTTTCAGAGAGTGAAGCCCTGGCTGAGTAGCCCTTGAAAGAGTTCAACCATGAAGAGAAAGCAAAAAGCAAAACACCCGGAAAGCAAGCACTGCCCCCTGAAAAAAAAGAAAAGAGGTATGTGTCAAAATATTCTCAGAACCCAGGCTGACCAGGAATTTCCTCCCAAAAAAGGAAGAAGAGGAGATTCCTAGTTGTGGTGGAGGTAGAGAGAAATAATAGCAAGAGGGAAAGAGACCGAGGAAAGATGGGGGAGAGAAATGTACACACCATCCTAATCTTTCTCAGGCCTGGTCAACTGAGAGAAAAGAGAAGGTTTAGATGACCTGTGTCCTTGTGTGTGCTGCTTAACCTGTGCCGAGTACAGAAAGTCAACCTGGATTACTGTCAAACACATAATGGTTGGTTAGTTTAAACTAGTTATTCTTAAAAAAATGTGTTTCCTTTTATTTGATATCTTTTTGAAGACACTGGAGAAATAAAATTTTAATAAAGTTCTAATGACACTTTCTTCTTTTATTGGCCCATAGAGGTGAAGAAAACATTGGGAAACAAAAGTTCCAGGCCTGAAAAACTGGTTATGTGGGAATGAGAGTATGAAGTAAAAAACAACTAATTTACTCAGTAGCAAAACCTGTATTGTTTCAGATGATTAAAGTGTAAATGTGGCATTCATGCAAAAATGAAATATTAAAAAATAGGGCACACTTGCAAACACACCTTCACTCACAAGACACCATGTTGCAAGATAAGGTTGAAGAGAGGGAAGACGACTTGGAAACTAGACAGTCGTCATTGCCATGCAGACTAAGAGTATAAATGTAAATCCTATGAGGGAGGACCTCTCCTCTGTGGTAAGAAGGGACAGACTGAAGCCAACACCCACCTTTTAAACAGTGGCTCACATATTGATAAGTAGAATTTCACATTTGCAACAATGTTTGGAGTTTTTGAAGACAGCCTGAAGAGTGAAGAGGTCTTCCTTTCACCTTCACTAGAATTAGTGCATATTCCAAGATATTATCTCGTGTAAACTGTGAGTCATAAAAGACAAGCACACCTAATCACATATATACACATAACGCACCGCCAAGAAGATGATTATTTATTTCTGAAACAATTTTCCACTTTTGATATACCTGGTCTGACCATTTGTCTCTCATAAAAATATTCTACCCCAATTTCATTAGAGGAGACTAGGCCATAATAACCAGTACACAATGAATCTACTTCTTGCTCCATAACAATTCAGGATATATATCATGGCAATAAGGCAATTTCCTCTATGATGTAATTCATATGCCGGGACTGATGAAAACTGTGTCATTATCAACATGAAATTTTCAGAGAGACACTGGGTTACTGTATCTGGAAAGAACTGAAGGGTACATGGGTTTGTGTGTCTCTGCATGGGAGTGGCCCGTGGCCAGTACATTCATGTTCTCTTGCAGAAAACTTAATCACACGGAAAGTCCAACTACAGGGAGATTGATGAATATCATAAAATTGTCTGTCCAGGGAGAAAGGAGCTATGTACATTTGCTCTGTTCCACAAAGATCACACATGGTGGAAATCCAGTCTTTCAAGACATAAACAGACCCAATAAATACTACTGTGTATTTACAGCTTTTAGTAGTAGGCCCCGGATTATGATAGAATATCATATGAGAAGTCACATATGTTCACTGAACATGTGACATCGTGTTCCTTAAATGTTTAAGGATAAGTACAAGCACTGAAACATCAAGCATGAACCACATATTTTCTATATTTCTCAGAAAACCAATATATGCCAGAACATTGGCAACCAGAAGAGGAGAGGCTGTGTCCAAGTGCAGACACAATAGCCGAGGAGGCTCCTGTTTCCCTGCAAGACACCTCCTCACTCGAACACCAGCCCGATTCTGCAGGTAAGGGGCAATAAATGAACAGAGTGCAGAAGATATGCTAGGATCTAGGCATAGCCCAGGGATCAGTTGACACAAGGATTTGCAGTCAAGAAAAAACTGAAAATACTTCTAAGCATTTGTAAACATGACTAGCAGTAGAGGCAATAAATTCTAAAGGGAAAGCAACTAAGAGGACTGGAACAGGCTGAAGGAAAATCCGGGTTTTACTTAGGGAGATGTTGGAAAAGGGCCTAAGAGGATAAGACTTTTGTCAGAGGAGCAAAGACAGAGACAATATGAGACAGCAGAGAGCGTGTTACATTTTCAGGAAGGTCTGAAATCACAAACAGATTAATAGTGGCAAATAGTGCTAAGTGATAAAATCCTCAAGAGCTAAAGATGGGATACACTGTAGAGACACCCAATCTAAGGTCCCATCATATCCATATATTTTCATTTCCAATATTCTCAAATTTATCCTGATACAGATCCATCTAAACTCTCTATTCTCATCATTCATGTCCTTCTACTCTTCTAACTTACTACAAAATACTAAATCTTTACATTTTAACTGCACAGCACATACATTTCTCAAATTTGCTTTTTCTTAACTTCATATTTCAACATCACAATCTCTAATTCACATGAGGAATCAGCTCTTGTAGAACTCTAGTTAACATTAACAACACGTGAAGCTATTGCAAACATATAAGCATTTCTCAACACCTCTTTGCTCCCAGGGCCTAAGAGGATAAGACTTTTGTCAGAGGAGCAAAGACAGAGACAATATGAGACAGCAGAGAGTGTGTTACATTGCCAGGAAAGTCTACTTACACAGTAGGATTTTGCTTTATATGAAAGACTGCGTGGATCTGAGTAAGTTTTGAGCTCTGCAGAGACGATGAAAGTGATATAGACTGATGTGGTAACAGATAGATAAGAGAGATCATGTAGCCTTTATCAACACATGGAGCTTGGCAATCATATAAGTGCTTCTAAACACCTCTTTGTTCCCAGTTCCTTACTCAGTTTACACAAAAGGCTACATGATCTCTCTTATCTATCTGTTACCACATCAGTCTATATCACTTTCATCGTCTCTGCAGAGCTCAAAACTTACTCAGATCCACGCAGTCTTTCATATAAAGTAAAATCCTACTGTGTAAGTGCATACACATCAGTAGCACATGCCATACAGCTAACATGATGCATGGAAAATGAATATCTACACACGCACAAAACTATGCTGCAAACACCCAAAACACATCACACTCAGACAACTTCACAAAAAGTGGCAATCTCACTCCCTGCACTCAATATATAAAATTGCTAAAAAAGACAGATAAACACAGACATGTACATACCTCAGAATATGCTCACGAAAGATGACAATATTATTTTTGCATAATTTCTCCAAAACGAAAATTGAGCCGATGATATAATAAAATATTTAATTTTTAGTGAGTACATATTGTCTTTTAGACATAATTCACAGTTTCCAATATCTTGTCTCCATCATCAAACACATCACACACAGAATACCCAGTTTTCTTGACACAAACTCTATGTACATAATTTTCACAACTTCCTTTTAACTTATGTTTTGGAGGTTTCAATGAGAAAAATCACCTCAACTTCTGAGAAAGTAAGTCCCATGTTGGGAACACACCACGTATATTTTTTAAAAATAAAAAGCTCAAATGATTTTTCGCAGTTTTTCTGGAATATTTTTCCCCAGAAATTCATTATGCTGAAGAGCATGCCCTTAGACATGTGTGATAATCCCAGATCAGTCTCAGACCTCAGAAGAGAGTTTGTCTACCTCAGGATACTTATCCTGGGTCTCCACTCCAAGAAAGTTCTTTGATGAAAAGGACACTTACCTAGACCAACTGTGAAATCTGAGCTGAGACAGGAGCAGCAACAGAGTAGCTCATTCCAACTCTTCCTGAGGTTACTCTCCGGCTAAGTCAGAAGGGATGCTGGGATCTAGGCATAGCCCAGGGATCAGACTTTTCTAAGAGGGACAAAGACAGAGACAATATGAGACAGAAGAAAGTGTGTTACATTGCCAAGTCTGAAATCACAAACAGGTTAATAGAGGCAAAAAGTGCTAAATGAAAAGATCCTCAAGAGCTAAACATGGGACACACTGTAGAGACACCCAATCTAAGGACCCATCATACCCATATATTTTCATTTCCAATATTCTCAAATTTATCCTGATACAGATCCATATAAACTCTCTATTCTCATCATTCATGTCCTTCTACTCTTCTAACTTACTATAAAATACTAAAATCTTTACATTTTAACTGCACAGCATATACATTTCTCAAATGTGCTTTTTCTTCATGTTTTCAACATCACAATCTCTAACTCACATGAGGAATCGGCTCTTGTAGAACTCTAGTTCACATTAAGAACACATGAAGCTATTGCAATCATATAAGCGCTTCTCAACACCTTTGTTCCCAGTTCCTTACTCAGTTTACATAAAAGGCTACATGATCTTTCTTATCTATCTGTTACCAGTTCAGTCTATAACACTTTCATCATCTCTGCAGATCTCAAATCTTACTCAGATCCACGCAGTCTTTCAAATAAAGCAAAATTCTATTGTGTAAGTGCATACACATTAGTAGGACATGCCATACAGATGACATGATGCATGGAAAATGAATACCTACACACACACAAAACTATGCTGCAAACACCCAAACAAATCACACTCACACAACTTCACAAAAAGTGGCAATCTTGCTACCTGCATTCAATACAAAAGATTGCTAAAAAAGACAGATAAACACAGACATGTACGTACCTCAGAATATACTCACGAAAGATGACAAACTACATAATAGTGTAGACACACCCTAAATTTCACCGTGTTCACACCAAAATGGCACATTAAACACTCTCTAGCAACCTCAGAGAAAAACTCAACATATTCTCAGAAGTTATAGCTTGGTTGTAGTCTTAATAGAGGTTTATGAACAGAAAAGATGAGTTATTTTGGGAAGAACTTGAGTATGCCGTGTGTTTACTGAAGCTTGTGAAATTCAACTCATAGCCATTTCCATTGGAAATGCAGATTAAAGGAATTAAGAGAAACAACTACATGACATCTCGAAATTCATGAAATACGCAGACTGATTCCAAAACCACACAAATGATGACACGAAAAACCAGTCCGAATTTATAAACAGGGACAACTCTGAGATAGGTTATGAGTATCGTGGATGGAGATGAAAAATTTAGTCACAGCCCTGTATGTGCAGAGAACTCTCACAAAGGTGACACCACAGACTTGGTCAAGTGACAGCTGTGCTAAGAGTCAGTAAGCATCCAAGAGAGGAGATGTGACCAAAGTTGAAAGGTGCAGGCTAAAGCCAGTCCTGGGTCTCACTGGAGGATCCTACTGACACTCAGAATCTGTGAGTTCTCCTAAGACTGGGGAACAGCACAACTCCAGGAAACAAAGGCAGATATCTGAAGATGACGCTGGAGGCAGGGGGTGCCATTCAGTGGATTCTTTCTGGAAAATTCTCATTTCAGATAAATAAAAATATTGACAACAAAGAACATGGGCACCTTCCCATTTAAACCGGCAAGATTTGAAGTTTCTGATACTACAAAACAACACATGCCACCATGAGTAATTCAGCCACACCCAAGCACATCATTCCAACAAATATTTGGATAACAAGATTTGGAAATTAAAATCACTGAATCATAATAATCATGAGGAGAATGCATGTGTGTATTTTTTGATTGCCTCGTTACTGCAAATAAAAAGAAAAATAAAATGGATCTCATTCTCCTTCTTTTCACCAGAAATAACAGTGAAAGATTCCCATAATCATGAGTGTTTCTTGGTCCACGATGTCAAGAAGACATTCGAAGACGCCAACTCTGACTCTGTGATCTGGGTCTCCTCTTTTAAGAAGCACATCCATAGAGGTATTGGGATAAAGGAACGGTGGGACAAGAATGCAGGTCCAAAGGCGGGATGGAAAGACGAGCTAGAATTGGAATTAAGCTCATTTGCTTCACCACTGACACCAATCATCCCTTCTTTCGCGGACTACCCAGGGTCTCTGATTCCACAGAATGATCAGAATTAAACTATGTACACTTTCCTATTTTCATTGGTAGAGACTCCTACACAATATAGAAAGAAAAGATAAAAACTTCAGGAGAAATGTATAGGCACATTTTTAGAAGAGGTGTCTTGAACAGGTGTGTGAAGTCTTCCTTTGATACCTCCAGTACAAATGTCCAGTTCAGGGGACCTTCAAAAAAGTTTTATGACTTTATTTATCGATCTAGCTAGCATCCAATCCACTTAACTTTATATTCCTATTTAGATCTACACCACTAAATCTCTCTTTTTCTCTTTTAATATAGAATTAATATAAACAAATAGGTTGATATACATATATAATCATTCATAAGACAATCTCAATATTATTTTTGCAGAACTTCTCCAAACGGAAAATTGAGCTAATGATATAATAAAACATTTAAATTTTAGTGACTACATATTGTCTTTTAGACATGATTCACTATTTCCAATATTCTGTCTTCATCGTCAAAAATATCCCATACGGGATACCCAGTCTTCTTGACACATCCTCTACGTACATAATTTTCACAACTTCGTTTTAATTTATGTTTTGGAGGTTTCAATCAGAAAAATCACCTTAACTTCTGGAAAAGTAAGTCCCATGTTGGGAACACACCATGTATATTTTTTAAAAATAAACAGCTCAAATGATTTTTCTCAGTTTTCTGGAATATTTTTCCCCAGAAATTCATTATGCTGAAGAGCATGCCCTTTAGACATGTCCGATAATCCCAGATCAGTGTCAGACCTCAGAAGAGAGTTTGTCTTCCTCAGAATACTTTCTTGTGGCTCCACTCCAAGAAAGTTCTTTGATGATATGGATACTTTGTAGACCAAATGTGAAATCTGAGCTGAGATAGGAGGGGCTACAGAGTTACTCATCCCAACTCTTCCTGAGGTTACTTTCCTGCTAAGTCAGAAGGGATGCTGAGATCTAGGCATCTTCTAGGGATAAGTTGACACAAGGCCTTCTAGTCCAGAAAAAAACAGAAAATGCCACTCAGCATTTGTAATAATGACTAGCAGTAGAGGCAATAAATTCTAAAGGGAAGGCAACTAAGAGGACTGGAACAGGTTGAAGGAAAAACCACGTTTTACTTAGGGAGATGGTGGGAGAGGGCCTAAGAGGATAAGGCTTTTGTCAGAGGAGCAAAGACAGAGACAATATGAGACAGCAGAGAGTGTGTTACATTGCCAGGAAGGTCTGAAATCACAAACAGTTTAATAGAGGCAAATGGTGCCAAGTGATAAATTCCTCAAGAGCTAAAGGTGGGGAACACTGTAGAGACTCCCAATCTAAGGTCCCATCATACCCCTATATTTTCATTTCCAATAATCTCCAATTTATCCTGATACAGATCCATCTAACTCTCTATTCTCACCATTCATTTCCTTCTATTCTTCTAACTTACTATAAAATCTAAATCTTTACATTTTAACAGCACAGCACATACATTTCTCAAAATTGCTTTTTCTTAATTTCATGTTTTCAACATCACAATCTCTAATTCAAATGAGGAATCGACTCTTGTAAAACTCTAGTTCACATTAACAACACATGAAGGTATTGAATCATATAAGTGCTTCTGAACACCTCTTTGTTAAAAGTTTCTTACTCAGTTTACATAAAAGACTACATGGTCTTTCTTATCTATCTGTTACCAGTTCAGTTTATAACACTTTCATCATCTCTGCAGAGGTAACAAATTACTCAGATCCAAGCAGTCTTTAATATAAAGGAAAATCCTGTTGTGTAAGTGCATACACATCAATAGCACATGCCACACAGAAGACTTGATGCATGGAAAATGAATACTTACACATGCACAAAGCTCTGCTGCAAAATCCAAACACATCACACTCAGACAACTTCACAAAAAA
>NW_007247712.1:10717-14493 GCF_000164805.1 Carlito syrichta | reverse complement strand
GGCAGGGGAGAATTTGTAGGTCTAGCGCCTGTGGGGGCAGCTGCCCCTCTGTGGATTCCGAGCAGAAGCTCTCCCTGCTGAGAAGGGTCCAAAACTTTGGGCCCGTGCAGGGGCACGCCCCTTGTGAGCCTCTCCCCATCTCCCATGCCGTCAGAGGCTTGGGGTGAAGTGCACATGGACCCCTGTCAAGGTTCTGGTGAAGAACATAGCTTCCTGATGATCCAGTCTCACTCGATGACAGAGACATTGTGTATCAGGCACTTCACCATCGGGTCAAAATTCTGCCGAGAGAGGCCCCGTGCAAGCCCTCCAGGCTCACGGTATTTGCGGCAGGTGTCAGGTCTCCCTCTGAGATGTGTGGGTGGGTGAGGTCAGACCTCAACCCGTTGCTATGTCAGTGTTGAACGAGCGACCCCTCCCCTAAGGTGACATCGTGATGGCAGTGAGCTAGACCCTACCTAGGCCATCCTGCTGGGTCACTCACAGTGAATGGGACTAAAAGCCACCATAGACCACAAAGCCCCCACCCCTGACAACATGGGAATGTCTAAGGTGTCATGGCCCGCCATACTCACTGGGTTGTAGACAGAATAGGCCACCAGCACGGAGATCAGCTCTTGCTTCCTAGGAAAGAGAGGAGGCTTTTGGGGGTTTCCTACGGACGATGTTCATTTGTTTTTTTCTCCCAAACCCGGACAGGGAGTCGAATGTTAGGTGAAGAGGACCTACCCCATGAGCAGCGACCCCTTTGGGACATGTGCGTTTTAGAATATGATCTGGTAAAATCTTCAGGCAGCGAAATGGAAATATCTCTGGTGTGATATTGTTCACTTGGTCGTTTTTATAAATGGAATTTGTACTCAGGACGGTCTAGCCTTTGTACGTGATGTTGTGTGTCTTGGAACCCATTGGTGAAGTTCTCTGTCTACTTGCTAGCACCTCAAGAAGCGGTTTCTTTGCTGTTGAAGTCTCCAGGGTGTCCTTTTTGTAGCCACCCTCTCCCAGCTCCTTGAGGCCCTGGCAGTCCAGAATCATTGAGGGTGCCTATGGGTTGTCGCTGAGTAGAATGGGCCTGGCTCTTGAGTTCTACGGAGGTCAACTTTCGGATCTGGCTTCCTTGCCTCAGCCAAGCTTGTCTCACAGCCGCCAGGCACGTCCCCGTGGTGTCCAAGTCTTGGTCCCCTTTCTCAGGGAATGTCTTGTGTGGTAAGAGTGCTCAGTTCCTTCTTTAATCTTGGCCCATGTGAAAGGGCACACCAATGGCCTCCAGGTTTTAGGGGTGAAGAATCCAGGAGCAAGTGTGCCTCGCAGGCTGTCTGTGGACATCAGTGTTGAGATCAGTGGGTGAATATGTGAGACAGTATGGCTTTGAGAAGTTGGAGGGCTTTTGGCCCTGTGCGCAGTGGCTCCACGGTCCTCCATGGTGGTTGCCATTTTGAATTCACCGCAGCCGAGGAGGAGAGCTCCCACGGCCCCCTGTCCTTCCTCCCCAGCTTGGGGCGGGTGTTGCGTCAGTGATACCTGGGAAAGACCTGAGCTCATGATCCGGGTGCCCCTCTGTGGGTCCCTGCCCTGGGTTGTGGCTGGTCCTTGAGAATACTTTCCACCATGCGGCGTGACGTCGCAGGCTGCTGGGTGTCCCCTCGAGAGCCCCCTGCGTTCTCGCTTCAGCAGCCCCAGCCTGGCCCGGGGCTCAGAAGTGTGTAGGTGCTCAGTCCCTTGCGCTTCGGCTTCCTCGTCCTACAGAGCCTCTGCTCACTCTGTCACCCGTCTTGAGGGGGACTTGGCTCTGCTCTGGGACCTCCCCATACCCTTTGGAGCCCACGTTTTCGGGACTCCACCATCTCCCCGGGCACCCTCTAGTCTCCGACAGGCCTTACATGACATAGTACTCCAGAGGATCGGTTAGAGTGTGGCTCACAGCCAGGCGAATCTTCTCGGTGTGTGGTGAGGTCCTCCTGCCCTGCTCCTTCAGCATCTGTAGGCCAAGGACAAGAGGAGGAAGCAGCCTCAGAATACACGAGATTCACGGGCACGCACAGCAGGCCTCACAAAGTGCTTCTGCCCAGATGGGATGTTTTCCCCTGCAGATATCTCCGTTCCTGGCTTGCTGGCGAAGGCCGGGATCGTCACAGAGTTCGTTCCATCTTCGGGAACCCCATCGTTGCCTGTGTTCAGGATTCGGGATGCACCCCGCCCTGGGATGGAGACCCCTTTGGCTGGAGAGCCAGGCTTCTGACACAGCCAGCCCGGACTGTCTTGCAGCGGGATGGTGTGGAAGGGCTGTACCTGGTACAGTCCAGCGTTGTCTGCCTTGACTTCCTCAAGGTTGAGGAGGAGGGACCAGGCCTGGCCCCGCACCTGCCAGGGGATGCCGGCGAATATTCTCTGCGACATCTGTGGACAGAAGAATGCTCTGGTGAGACAGGGTGCAGGGGGACCCTGGAGGTATAGGACCTTGAGGACAACTGGAAGCCTCCGGACTTTGAGTCTGTGGTTTCTCGAGTCACGGTGGGTCTCCAAAAGACCGGGGCTCCCCTCCCATGACGATGGAGCGGACAAGGGCTCGGGGTCGTGGACTTGGATCTGGACCTGTTTAGGTAACCAGGAGACATGGCTACCCCGACCTCGGACTGGCACAGGCCTCGGCATCATATTCTAGCCCAGGAAGGGGTTTTGGGACCGGGAAAGCTGGGGACCAGGCCTGCGGGCGTGTGTACGAGGGCTCGGTCCTCTCTTCAGTCTGACATGATGGCGGTGCCAGCTGACAACCCTGGGCTCCTATCCCCTAACGCTGCCGAGAGTGGTGGCAGGGATTCTCATGTTACCTTTTTGCTGTTTGTATACTCGTCCCAATCTGTCAACAGTTTTTGCCATGTCTCTACTGTGTTTGGATGTGGTTGCTGTAAAGGAGACACAAATTGAGAGGAGCCAGGGGCTTCCGGGAGTGACCCTTGGGTCCTGAGTCATTCACTCGGGTCCCAGGTGGAACAGACCTGGAAGGAAGCAGGGACGGGCAGACCCTGGTGATGGAGCCTCTGACCAAAGGGGCCCCAGTGGCCTGGCCTGGTGACACCAGGACGCAGACATCCAGTCATCAGCCGGCCCCACAGTCCAGGCGAGTTCCTGGCACCACCAGACATTGACTCCTGAGGCAAGCCTGCAGTCATTCGTGGTGGCATTGGAAGAAAACAATCCTTGTAGGCACGGATTATTGGCGTCGGGTCTTGCAAGATCCGTGCCTGCCTCTCCCGAGAGTGGTGTGATGTTCACCCTCACATTTCTTCATGCTCACGGAAGGCCGTTTTCTGCCTCAGGAGACCCTGGCCACAGCGCCAGTCCCTGGATCGACCTCCTGTGTCAAAGGGACAGCCTCTTACCTTTTCCCCCAGGGCACTGATGCACGGCAGCTTCATCTTGCTGTAAGGCAACCAAAAGGGAGCTGAGGACCCAGGCCAGAAGCTGACCCCCTCCCTGAGTGTGCCCTGGGAAGTCCCAGCATCCTCATTTTTCCCAGTCTCCACTTGGAAGGCACCGGGAAAGGAGGACATGGTTTTCTGCGCCCACCACCCTGAGGGTGCTGAGAGATGTGCTGGGCCAAAGGGGTTTTGGCTGCACCAAGAGGATTCCCTTGAGGCCTTGAGGCTCCACGCCCGGCGGGAGCGGAGGGCATCCTGTCCTGAGATGTCTCCCAGAAGTATGGGGCTGTGCCCCTCCATCCATCCATCAGTGTGTGAGTGTTTCCTCAGGCGGGGGCCCGGGGACCGTGGGCTGAG
>NW_007247712.1:0-10493 GCF_000164805.1 Carlito syrichta | reverse complement strand
CACCCTAGGTCTTCAGGGAACGAGCCTTCCTCAGCTTTTCAGAAGGAAGGAAGCTGCTCAGTTTCCTGTGGGAAACAAGAAACCTAAGGACTAGCCGAATCTACTTAAGTTGTAATTCGCTGTGGCCAGTGGATCCACTTAAAGATCCCACCTGCTGAGTCTGCGGGTGTTTATTGTGGGCAAAGGAGGACGTGTTGTCTCCAAAGCAGCCTCTGTGTTCATGGAGACCAGGTCTCAGGTGTAGGATTATCAAGTCTAGAGTTCTGAGCTGTCAGTACAGGAAGGGGCTTCATTTTTCCTGGTCTCCAGGAAGGAAAATGCGAGCCTGGGGACTTGGTTCGGGAGACCTCCCATGACATTGATTCCCTTGGGCAACACCCAGGGGAAATGGAGGGGTGCCTCTGAGGAGGGGATAGAGGGGAGCTGTGGAGAGAGAGTGACTGTTTTCAGGCCCCAGACTCCCGAGGGATGTTGTCGCCCACAGGCCATTCCGAAGGGTCTCAGTCATTGTCCCCTACTGCCCCAGGACGGAGGCCTCTCACCCCACATCTGGATAAGGGATGCCACCGGTCTGGGCCCCCCCCCCCCCGGTAGTCATGCGTGCCCGCAACTCAGACTGAGTTCGTGAAACCACCTTTTAGAATAACCTCTGTGGGCAGAGATGAGGAACAAGGATGACCCTCCAGCCGACTCACAGGGCCCTGTCATGGTGGCTCTTCCAGGATAGGCTCTTCCCTATCTGGATCTGGCATTATGGCCAGACTTTAACTGAAGGCAGGGAGATGGCGGAGGTCAGGGTTTGAGTTCAGCGTGGGACAGGACAGAGCTGAGACCACATTCCAGGCTCACCCTGGGTCCTTTGGCTAGTGACCCTCCTCTGGGCCTGAGCTATCTTACCTGTCACATTGGCACATTCATACCCCCACCCCCAGGGAGTTGCCGTGAAGATGACAGAGATGACTGTCCATGTGGTAGGCGCAGAGTATCTGCCCAGTGAGCAGCGCTCAGGGGTGAGCGTTGGGAACCAAGGGAGGTCACTGCCGCCCATCCGGGACCGAATGTCCTCAAGCCACAGGAGGGAAGGGAGAGGCCACACTCACCAGAAAGTAATCGGTCAGAGGTGCTGATATGCGCCTCTCACCAAGAAAATCGTCCTGTTCGCCGAGCCACTGGAATAGCACGGTGTGTCTCCCAACTCCTCCACACACGCACTGGCAGTTGGTCTCCAGGCACCGTGACATCACGGGGTGATGGACCGCATCACAAGAGAGCACTGCCCAATCAGCAGGGCCTAGAGCCAATGACCTCTGACCCCTGCACTTTACACATGTGTGAAGATCAGGTTTGTGCCCATGAATATTCAAGTGTATGTGTGTGTACTCGTGTGTGTGTGTGTGTGTGTGTGTTGTGTGTGTGTACGTGTGTGTGTGTGCGCTTGCCAAGTTTTTGACTTGGCCTGACTTCTTTGCTCGTATTTATGCAGGTCCTTGTAACTGTCACACAAAGGGCCCCTAGCTGGTAGAAGTACGTTCAAGATGCTCCCTTATCTGTGTCCTCATATACAGTGACCCTAAAGACAGAAATATAGACAAAGGTAGCTGCCAGGCAAGTAGATCTCTGCACTGATACGTCACTAACCCCGGGCGTATGTACCATAGGGAATGGGTATGTGATTCAGGAAGCCAATGACAGGCAACCATGCAGAACAGGCTAGAACAGGAAGAGCTTCATAGCCTATAAGTTGTGAAAGTTTCCAAGAATCGTTGATCCCAAAGCAGAAGTCTGCTTTCTGAGACTAAAGGTGTACATATGAGAGAAATCGGAGGCCAGCGTGCAACTGGTGCTAAAGAGAAGTCAAATGGTTGATTAGCTTCCAAGATGGAGTCACTGTTGTCTGCACACATCTGATGAGAGCACAGAGCTAATTCTGACGGGGGTGAAGTGAGGCTACAGCTGAGGCTCCATTCAGCTGGCCAGTTCCCCTTAGATGTCAAGTTGGAACCTGCGGCTGAGTCCCAGCTAGTCGATGTTGCCCGACAGTGGTACTACTGCTGGGTTGTAATTCTTCACGTTGTAATGTTTTCTGTTTTCCTTTTTTGTCAGTGATGGTCTTGGTCATCTGCTTGTTAATGAACTACCAGCGTGTGAACTTTCCTCCTACTCCACCTCGTAAATGGTGCCGGGTTTCAGCCCTGGGATCCCTCCCTGCTTTTCACTTTCTGTAGGCTTAGGTAGGTTGATGCAGGTTACACATGTGTATGCCAACCTGTGCTGCCCAGCCCTCAACAGGAGGGCTGGATGCATTGGCTGAAGGACGTCACGGAGCGTTCTGGTTGTGTGATTTTTGTCATACTTCCACTGTAGCGGAGAGTTTTATGTGCCTCTGAACATGTTTCAGGTGCTGAAACTGTCCTTCTTCCTTTCTCTCCGTGTACATATAGATATCAGAATTGCCAAAGCCTAGAAAGCAAGATACAGGCTCGGACCAGAGGTGGGAAATATGGTGAGAAGAGATACACAAACACTCGAGGGAGGGGGGTTAGTGGTATCTTCCTCAGCTGAAAGTAGAAAACGGGGCCCGGTGAGGTGGCTCCAGCCTGTTATCCCAGGACTGTGGGAGGCTAAGGGAGCCGATGGCCTGAGCTTACAGTTCAAGAACAGCCGGGGCAACCCAGAGAGACCTCATCTTTTCATTAAAAAAAGAAACACTACAATTGGCCATGTGGGTAGCATGGGCCTGTCGTTTTGGGTACTTGGAGGTCTGATGTGGAAAAGTCACCCAAGCCCAGCATTGAGACCCTGGCGTGGCCATGAGCATGCTGTTGTACTGCAACTTGAGTGATGGAGTGAGACTGCAACTCACAAGCCCCTAAGGAACTAAAAAGTGAAAGTGAAGCAACAAAAGAAAGTGCATGAAGGGAGCAAGACAGTATTGAGAGCTGTGGAGTTGTGAGCCCATTTGATAGACCATGGGCAAGCCATGTGTGGACCCGGTTAATGCTACTGAGCCCCTGTGTAAGAACAGGCTCAGGGAAGCTGGAAAATTCTAGATTCCCATGTGCGGTCATTGTCGGCAGTATGCTGGACCAGGTTAGGGCTGGTTTCAAAGCTTGGCTGCTTCTGTGACACCACTACTTTCCTGCTGTGGTCTATGTGTGAATGGAGACTCCATGAATGAGGAGTGTCCTCTGAAGGGAACCCAAAGAGAGCTTGTTTGTCTCTGCATTTTGTGAGGATACATGGAAGGTGCCATCTGTGAAGTGAAGCGAGCATTAGCTGTCGCCTCGCTCCAAATGACCTTGCATCCTGGTCTTGGCAGTTCCCAACGTGTCAAGACCTGTAATCCGGAAATTTCTTCTGTGTAAAATGGTGATCCAGTCTCAGATTAGAGTTTAGCCGCCTGAAAGACTAAGGGAACTTCCCAGGCCTTCGTTTACATACTGGACCATGAGAGTTTCATTCAGTGACCTCAGTATTTTATCACAAGCACATGCTCTCAATGTTGACCCCCAAGAACATGGACTCTGTGTCTTACCCTTCCCATGTATCAATTTTACCCCAGGAACATCTTTTGATGCCCCAGATGCAGAAAGTCCTCAAACGGGGGAAGGTTTTTCCACTGTGGAGGAGTCGAGACAAAAGTGGCAGATGCACTAGAAGGTAACAAGATACAGAAGCTGAAAGCCTGTTCTGAGCAAGGAAAAAAAGTATCTTGATAGGTGTATTGCATGTAATGTCATCTCCTCTTATGGAGAGTTTGTGACTGCGGCTGAAGTTTCAACACGCAGTGGGATACAGTGAAGAGCTTTTTGAGCAATGCAGCTTTTATTTCATTCTTTTAATTGGCATTGTTAAATCACTGTATGTGTGGGGGCTAGTCATGTTCTTCTTTCTCTGTAGAGTTTTAAAAATTTTTTTACTTGGAGCCTCACTCTGTCACCCAGACTGGAGTGCAGTGACCACACCCGCCCACCGCACCCTCGACCTGCTGGCCTCCGGCGATCCTTCTGCCTAAGTCTTCTGAGTAGCCAGAATTACAGGAGCACGGTACCACGCCTGGTAATTTTTTGAGTTATTGTAGAGATGAGGTCTCGCTGCCCAGGCGGGTCTCGAACCCGCGGCCTCAGGCAGTCCACTCACCTCAGCCTTCCAAAGGCGCGGGATTACAGGCTAAGCCACTGAGCCCGGCTATAAAATTTCAAGAATAGATTAATTTTGGGGAACACTCTTACGTACAGCACACTAATGTTTTGTTTTATTCATTTTTTATTTGGAGTGTTCCCACAGTGATATCAACTCTACAATGGCAAGTCTTTCAATAATATCTATCAATGAAGTTCTTCAGTTAATAATTTATTAATTTTTATTTCAATACCACTGTGGGATCCTCAGGTCAAAGGTTTTTAAGGGATTGGTCTACAAATTCCATTATATGGTGCCTCGAATATAATGTAACTTTTCAGTTGTATTTTGAATGAGTAAATTGTTAAGTAAATAAGTTCAAGAAAGGAAAAATATACCCCAAAACCCCTAAATTCTGGTTTTTATATATATGTGTGAATAAGTATTAAAATTATATGAAATAATAAAATTAGCGTATATAGTAAGTATTTAATGGAATCATATAATACATATTTAGTTGCATTTTTTTACACACAGAAGTATACATTCATATATATGTGTATATACATAAAAATATATACATATATTTATATATGTATCTGAACGTATATCTTTTTTCCTTTAAGAAGACATTTTGCCACGTTGCTTAGGCTGGTCTCAGACACCTGCAATCCTAACACCTTGGCCCCTGAAAGTGCGCTGGGATGCTTGAGGTAGACTGCAGGCACATCGGAGTAGACTGGGGTGAAAGGACCTATGAAGATACTTTTTCTCTTGCTCAGAAGTCTTTGAGCTTGTGCGTCTTGCATATCTTGTTCCGTTCTAGTGCTTCTGCCACTTTTGTCTCACCTCTTCCACAGTTCTGCAGACGCTGCAGAGACTAATGAGAGTGTCTAGTGGTGTCCATGGGGGTTCTGCAGGTGTCTTGCCAGGAAAACTGGAAGAATGATGTCTTTCTCATCCTGGGAGGAGCTGCCAGGGCCTCAGTACCCTGAGCACATCTCTCACCCTGGCAAGTAGCTGTCTTGAGCCCTTGAACCCTGCTGTCCCCCACCGTCCTTGGCGGCACAAGTCTCTCCCCCAGAGCATGTCTCCTTGGTGCTTGCAGCCAGGCCTGGCCCTTCCCGCTCACACACAGGAAATGGGAGAATGAACAGTTGAGCAGCTTTGTGTCCCTTGTGCCCACAGCTTCAAGCTTGCACTGAGTGATGCCACTCCCAGGGCACATGCCTGACAAATTGCAGGAGAAGAGGAGCTGTCCTGGTGCATCAAGCAGGCCAGTGGATGTCTGGTATGCAGAGACCGATCTCGGAGAACACTCCTAGAAAACACTCCTAGAGAACACCCAAGTGAACAGGCCCAAAGAATTTACTTCTGCGGTGGAATAGGCTTGGAGAGACTCCAGAGCTTCTGCTTGCCGGCTGTATGACCATGGGCCCTTGGGTGAGATTCTCTGCGTGTAATTGTCTGTTTAATCAGCACAGCATGAAGCTGCCCACCTCCCAGGGGCTGTGGAGATCTTGCAGTGTGAGCATGTGTTTGGCCAGGTTTTACTGTCAGGGTATGTGAACACAGAATAACTGTTGTGTTCGAATTGTGTGCCCTGCCCAAGCACAAGCTTCAGGAGAGGCTGCCTTCCACATTGTGTCTTGTAGCATGCTTTTGATCATCTTTGTCATGCGTGGTGATGTGCAGGCGGGGGGGAGGGGGATGTCACACGTCCTGAAGTCAATGTGTTGGTGTCTGCAGTGAATATCATGGAGTTTGGCTAAATGCAGTGTTCATTCAGTAGCGGCACTGTTGGCCGACGCTGGGGTGGGGAAACACACCAAAAAATCATGTCTGGTATGATTTGTGTTAGGTAAAGGCTGAAGAAGGGAGAAAACCTTTCATGGAAAGAGTATAGTATTCTTCTTATTACATTCTCCCGTCCATAATTTGTGAATTCTTTCTACTTCTTTGCATTGGCATGAAACCTCAATTTGTCCATGGCTTAACTGCCTACTGTCCATGTGCCTTTTCTTTCAAAGAAGAGTAATTGTGAGCCTTCCTTTGGGATTATTGTTTACCTGTGTCCACTTTTGTTCAAGGCATGTAGAGACCCTTAGCAATGACACCCAGGAAGTCATTAAAGGTATCTGAAAGTATCTCCTTCAGCCCTTCTGAGGTGAAGTGTATGAGAGAAGAACTCCTCCAAAAATCGATGGGCTCTTGAAGTGCTTCGAGTCACTCATGTGAGACTTGTGTTTTACTCTGAACTGAGTGTTGTGTGGCTATCCTATATAGTTCTGGGTGTATCTATTTTTTCCCTCCAGGATATCCACGAGCAGATTAATGCTGTTTTGGGCCCTGTGATGTCCCCAAGTCAATGGCTATCATCATGGTTCAGGTCAGGTTCATCTTGGTGGAAAAGTTTCCTTGTGGCTCTAGCAATGATTATTGTACTTGTCCTTTTCTGTTGCTGCTGTCCTTTATGTATGGGACTGTAGACTGACTCTTTCAAATACCTGCAACCTGTACCGTTTGGCATGGGGCAAGTTTTTTGTCTCAGAACAAGTTTCTTTCTGGAAACACTTGTAATCAGCCTGGAAATTCAAGACTGTCTCTGTGACTTTAGTCTGCCAACTCCTCAGTTTGCTGACTCTGTAGTTTGTTTGTTAATCCTAGCTACTGTTAGCATTTGTTTATTTTTTAATGTATACTTTATTTTAGTTTACTTCCAAGGGGTATATGGGCAGGTTTCTTTCACTGGTATGTTGCATGATGGTGGGGTTTGGGCTTCCCATGAGTTTGTCCACCAGGTGGTGAGCATGGCATGCAATGGGTGGTTTTCCCACCCTTCTTCTCCCCTCCCCCTTTAGCTGTCCCCAGTGTCTGCTGCTCCCCTCTTCGTGTTTCTGTGTGTCTAGTGTTTAGCAGACACTTACGAGTGAAAAGATGTGTTGTTCAGTTTTCAGTTTCTGTAATAATTTGCTTAGGACGGTTTCCTCCAGCTGTATCTGTATTGTTGCAAATGCTATGATTTCTCTTTGTTGTGACTGTGTAGTATTCCATGGTGTATATATACCACATTTATTTCACCCATTCTGCTGTTGACAGACAGTTGTGCTGTTTCCAGTTGTTGCTCTTGTGAATAGTGCTGAAGGATATACATGATTGCGGCTGTCTTTTTGGAAGAAGAATTGATCTTCCCTTGGAGATACTCTGAGGCGTGAGATTCCTGGGTGGACTGGTAGTTCTAGTTGTAGTCTTTGTGGATCTCTCAACTGCTTTGCACAGGGGTTGAACTAGCTTACATTTTCAACAGAAGTATGCAGTGCAAGTGTTCCCTTTTTTCTGCAGCCTCTCCAATATCTGTGGTATTTTGACGTTTCAGTAGTAGCCATTCTGACTAGTGTGAAATGATATCTCATTGTGGTTTGAATTTCGTGTCTCTGCTAATTAATAAGGTTTAGCATTTTGTGATGCATCTGTTGGACTCTTTGATGTGTTCCTTTGGAAAGTATCCATATGTTTTGGCCACTTTTTCTTTGGAGATTTGCTTTCTTTCTGTTGATTTGCTTTAGTTCCTTGTAGACTCTGGATTCTAGGGGTTTGTCAGGTGCATAGTTTTTCAATAATTTTTCATATTCTGTGAGTTGTCTGTTTACTCTCTTCAGGGTTTCTTTTGCTGTGCAGAAACTCTGTAACTTGCTAAGTTCTTACCAGTCCTTATTAGTTTTTGCTGCCTTTGCATTTGAGGACTTGGTTGTGAACTCTTTCCTTGAGCCCATGTCCAGAGGAGCATTTCCTAGGTTTTCCTGGAGAAGACTTCTGTAGTCTGAGCTCCTCCGTTCATGGTGATGGTTCGGGGTTCAGCTTCATTCTTCGGCATATGGGTAACCAGATTTCCCAGGACCATTCTTCGAAGAAGGTGTCCAGTCCCTGTGCTGCTTTTTAAAGATTATGTTATGTTTTCAGCTTTGGCAGACAAGTTATGGTTTTAGGTCAGCAGTTTTATTTCTGGGGTCCCTGTTCTGGTCCACCGGTTTGTGTGTCTATTTCTTGGACCTGTACCGTGCTGTCTTGGTTGCTGTAGCCTTGTGGTAATGTTGGAAGTCTAGCAGTGTGAAAAACCTTGGAATTTTCTCAGTTTTCTTAGGTCTGCTTTGATTATCTGGGCCTTTTTTAGCTTCTGCCGCAGTTTAAGTAATGTCTGTTTATAAGTCTGTGAGAAATGATGCTGATTGTTTGTTAGGGATAGCCTTGAATCTGTCGATGGCTTTGGGTATTGTGGACATGTTAATAATATCGATTTTCTTTTTTGTTCGTGTTGTCTTTGATTTCTTTCAGTAGCGTCTTGTAGATTTTTGTGTGGGTATCTCTCAGCTCTTTAGTTAGTTGTGTTCTGAGGCTTTGTAGTTACTTATTTAGTGTGGGGGGGTATTGTGAATGGGATTGTGTTTTTGATGTGGTTTCCAGGCTCTTTTTGGTTGGTGTATAATCATGCAATTGACTTTTGAGCATTGGTTCTCTATCTCAAGTCTTTAATGAAGCTGGCTATCAGCGCTAGAAGTTTTTTGATAGAAGAATCTTTAGGGTTTTCTAGGTATGGAGTCATATTATCTGTGGAGAAAACATTTAACTTCCTCTTTTTTTACTTATTCCTCTTGCCTGATTCCTCTGGTGAGAACTTCCAGCACGACGTAGACTAGAGCAGTCAGGATACTGATGGTCGAAGAAAACGTACGCTTATTTTCACCAACTGTTTCAAGTTTGACTTTCAAGTGGCGAGCATCTGGACCTGGGTCTGGCATGGTTTCTTTGGATCACAACTCAATAAGCACCCTTAATCTCCATGTAGCAGTCTTCCAGTTCTCCAGCATTGAGTATGTGTTCGACCATCCACTCAATTCTGACATTAGCTAAGCAGAATTAGGCTCAGGCTGTGCAGGCAAAAGATTTTGTCCTGCAGGTCTTCCAGCAGCAAATAATGTCCTCCGCTTTCTACAGACATGTGGATGCACACAGTATGCAATAGGGTTCTCATCCCTTGGTGCTTGTCATGTAGATGTAGTTGCTTAGATGGTGCTGGTTAAATTGTAGTGAAAACCATCACAGATGACATAAAAGCTCTCAGTCATTAAGGAGTGGCCACCAGTTTTTGAGGGGAAGTGCTGTCGTGTTGTGCATGTATATATTTGTGTGGTACATACGTGTGTATGCTCAAAGACACATGTCTCTGTGTTGTAGTGAGTCATAGATAGTCAGAATCATTCTAGGAAAGAACCACATGGGATGTCTCCTGATCCTGATTTCATGTCCGGCCACCCAGTCCATATGTTGCTGGTAACAGGCTGGACACATAGATTTACAGGACAGAGCTGGACATCTAGACCAGCTATCGCATGCATGCTGAATTGATTTTCAAAAGGTGCTAAGCGAATCATTGGAGAAAGGACAATCTTAGCAACAAATGCTACATGAACTAGTGGCTTCACTTGTTGGAGAAACTTCACCCCACAAACATTTCCAAGTACAAAAATGTATTCAAAATTGATCATATCTTGAAACATAGCAGGTGAAACAGTACAATTATCAGGAGCTGGAAAGGGAGCATATGAGCTGGACTGTGGGTTTGAGAAATATGTTATGCATCAGGGAAAAGAGCAGGATTAAGATACAAGAACAGAGATGAATTAACTGGATGGTATCCAATTGCCGGGTTTGCGGCATTTCAGAGCCTCTTGGGCAAAAGGAAAAGATGAGGCCCAGGTTGCCAGAAATATTTGCCAACCTCCCATTTGATCCTGGACTTCTCTGCAGCCTGTATACCCAGGTGATCCCATGACTGAGTATAGGTGAGTGACCGGTCGCCCTGCTGGAGCCCTGTTCTCGCTGGAGTGTCAGGTGGTTTTTGAGAACAGGAAGTTCCTGGTGGCTGCTAGGGGGCCCACAGCGACCCTGGTGCCCCACTACTGGCACGGCTCAGCTAGAGACTGCCAGTCTCTACTTGCGGTAGAGTGCTGCAATGGAGCATAAAGGGTCTTCGGATTCAGCTGTACCCTGACTGGAAGAACCCACGGTCCAGAGCACCACTACAAAGCTCTGGATTGTCACCCCTCTGAACTTGCTCTTAGGCCTTGAAGAGAGAAAGCATATGGGTAGCCCCTCTAAACTTGCTCTTGGGCCTTGAAGAGAGAAAGCACCCCATTGTTTGCATGAAAGGATGCCGGGCATGCTGCTTTTGGGCCTCGGCTGTGGGCACAGTACTCCACTCTTCCCTGTTGGTTGAATCCAGGTGTCCAACTCCCCCACATAATTTGATTTGCCAAGGCCCAGGAGAAGCCGAGGGCTGGAGAGTGACATGTCAGGTGTAGTCCCAGTATCTT
>NW_007247711.1:0-14579 GCF_000164805.1 Carlito syrichta | reverse complement strand
AGAGGAGCTGGTTGTACAGTTTGGGATCCCGTGAAGAGAGGGGTCCTGGGACAGCTCTTCTCCTCTCTTCACCCTGTCTCCACCCTGCCTCCCCTGGCCCCCAGCCTCACTGCGGCTTATACAGTACCCTAACCTGCTACTAATCACAGCGAAGAATGTGGAGGAGGAGGAGAAGAGCAAGACTAGAAGCCTGAACAAGTGAGGATGGTGCAAGGGAGGGTAGAACCATTTGGGACTGGCCTTTGAAGACCTGGCCAGGGGTGGACTGGGGCCAGAAGGACAGGGCCTGGTATGTCTTCACAGTCATTGGGAAGATGGAGATACCACTTTGGAGGAGTGATCACCAGGAGACCTAGGGGGATCCCCTACCTACCCTTTCTCTTGGCCTCAGAGTCACTCCTGCACCCTTCTCCCTGATTTGGTGCTCACACGCACCTCACTAGGGTTTGTGACCAGGGTCTAGAATGAGCTTGAATTTGAATGAATTGAGTTTGTATTTCTAGCACCCTGGGTTTTTATATGTTTGGTCTTTTTTTCTTTTTGTTTTGGTTTGTCACCCTCGATAAAGGAAGTATATTCATCTGTAAAAAAAAAAAAAAAGATATTCATGAGCCTCCTTTTTATACAGAAAGTACAGCAAAGACTCTATTTGATAATGCAGTCGCGCATTTTAAATTCCTCATAAAGTTAAATTCAGCCTGTTCTCAATTGATAGTTATTCAAGAAAAAAAGTTTACATTATTTTTTATTTATTTATTTTTTTGAGTTGGAGTCTCACTCTGTCGCCCAGACTGGAGTGCAGTGGTTGCTCCCGGCCACCGCAGCCTCGACCTGCTGGGCTCCAGCGATCCCTTCGCCTCAGCCTTCCAAGTAGCCGGAATCACAGGCATGTGCTACCACACCCGACTGATTTTTTGATTTACTGCAGAGATGAGGTTCACTGCCCAGGTGGGTCTTGAACCCGTGGGCTCAGGCAATTCACTCACCTTAGCCTCCCAAAGGCGGGGGATTACAGGCTGAGCCACCGAGCCCGGCTAAGTTTACATTATTAAAAATGGCAATCAATAAGTCATAAAGATATGTATAAGACATATATAACACTCCTCCCACTTGTTTTCACTCACTTGTATCTGACTCTTATTTCATGTTTATAAGACAAAATCTATATTACTCTTATTCATTAATAAAAACAAAAGAACAAACATGATAAAAAGAGAACAAACAACTCATTCATACAATAACACAGACGGATCTAAAATGAATTTTTAAGTAAAAGGTGAAACACAAAAGTCTACATATTTGTGGTTCTCTGTATATGACATTCTGAGAAAGGTAAGACTAAAAGGATAAAAAACAGATTGGTGGTTGCTAGAGGCTAGGTGTGAGAAAGGGGTGGGATACAAACAGGATGAGCAAAAAATGAGATGATCAAATACTTTTCTTTTTCTTTTTTTGAGTCAGGGTCTCATTCAGTTGGACAGGTTGAAGTGCAGTGGCATGATTATAGCTAACCACAACCTCTAGCTTCTGGGCTCAGGCAACCCTTTTGACTCAACCTTCCAAGTTGCTGGGATTACAGGTGTGCACCACCGTGTACAAACTTTTGTTGTTGCTGTGTTTTTACAGACAAAGTCCTGCTATGTTGCCCAGACTGTCTTGAACTCTTGGGCTCAAGTCATCCTCCCACCTTGGCCTCCAAAAGTGCTGGCATCATAGACATGAGCCACAAAACCCTGCCTAATTTTGTATAAATATTATAGTGGTGGAAACATTATGCATTTTCCAAAAAACATAGAACTTCCATCACATCTGTAAAGGGAGGTAGTGGGATCTAGGAAGAACCATCGGGGTGAGAAAGCTGACACATATAAAACTTAAATAATATGGTCCTGTACACACAGGTAATAAGTGCAAGAACTTGGATTCTACCTTATTGGAAAAAACCTACTTCGTGAATGAAAATCTTCATATCATAACCCATTTATAAACTAATTTGATATTATGAAATATATTACCTGAAAACTCTTATTCAAGTCCTCCTTTGTCTTTAACATTTTGTACACTGCTGAAAATTACATTTGTCTCAACTTTGTTTTTACTTACAGAAAAAAAAACAATTCCCTAAATTCTATTCATTTTAGAACATCTCTACTACTATTACCATTCACTTTATAGATACACATGTATATGTGTGGTTTCAAAATATTTTTATATATTTATTTATATTTGTACTAACCTTACTCATACACTGTATGTTTTGGTATCTCATAAGTTCTGCATTTTTTTGCTTCAGTTAGATGCTTACTTGTTTTGACCTTGAATCCTATAATCCAAGCATCAGCAAACAATTTCTATAAAGGACCAGGAAGTAAATATTTTCAGTTTTATGGGCCACAGTTTTATTTGTACCTACTCAAATACTGCCATTGTAGGCAGCCATAGACAGAAGTAAAGGGACATTGGAAAACTTGGCCCACTGGGCTTAGATTGGCAGGTCCAATCACAAACCTTAATATTACATAACCCACCTTACATATAATGAAAAGACTCATAATGCAGGGTGGATCTGAAATCATGATGTGGTAGTTAGGAGTACAGACTCTGGATCCATGGTGTCTGCACTTATCACATCCTCTTTATCTAAATAATAGGAATTCTAATCGTTTATTGCCAAGGATCATGAAAAATTACTTCAATATAAGTAATTAGAGAAATGCAAAATAAATTCACAAGGAGAAACCATCTTACATCAGTAAGAATGGCCAGTATTAAGAAAAAAAAGTCTAAAAACTACACTTGTTGACAAGGATGTGGAGAAAAAGGAATGCTTGTACACTGTTAGCGGTAATGTAAATTAGTACAAACTCTGAGGAAAACAGTATGGAAATTTTTCATGGAACTAAAAATAGAACTACCATTTGATCCACTAGTTCTGCTACTGGGTATCTCTATCTAAAGAAAAATGAATTGTTTTGTAAAACGAAAACAAACAAAAAACACCTACACTCATATGTTTACTGCAGCACTAATCACAATAGCAAATATACAGAATAGAAGTTAGTATCCATTAATGGGCAATGGGATAACAAAAATGTGAAGTATACATACCCTATGGAATACTATCCAGGTGTAAAACAAATGAAATTATGTATTTTGCAGCAACATGGAGAGAACTAAAGGCAACAACAAAAGTTTAAAAACTCAGTAATAGAGCCAGGCTCAGTGGCTCAGTCTGTAATCCCGCACCTTTGGGAGGCTGTGGTGAGTAGATTGCCTGAGCCTGCGGGTTCGAGACCCGCCTGGGCAACTTGGTGAGCCCTCATCTCTACAATAAATCCAAATGAGCTGGGCGTGATAGCGCACACCTGTAGCTCCAGCTACTTGGAAGCCTGAGGTGGAAGGATCGCCAGACCCCAGCAGGTCAAGGCTGCGGTGGTCGGGAGCAGCCACTGCACTTCAGTCTGGGTGACAGAGTGAGACTCCAACTCAAAAGGAACCCCAAAAAAACCTCAGTAATAGAAAATCAAATATCACATGTTATTACCTATAAATGGGAGCTTAAGAACAGGTACACATGGTCATACAAAGTGGAATCGACATTGCAGATGGCAAAAGGTGGAAGGGTTGTAGGGGGGTAAAGAATGAAATACTACCTATTGGGTACAAGGTACACTATTGGGGTGATGGGTGCACCAAAAGTTTAGACTTTATCACTGTGTATGTATAACAAAACTGCTTGTCTCCCTCAAGTAATTTTTAAAAGACAACAGAAAAATAATGTTTCTACATACAGAATAATTTTTTTTTGAGTTGGAGTCTCACTCTGTCACCCAGACTGGAGTGCAGTGGTTACTCCCGGCCACCGCAGCCTCGACCTGCTGGGCTCTGGCGATCCTTCCGCCTCAGTCTTCCAAGTAGCTGGAACTACAGGTGCACATGCTACCACGCCCAGCTAATTCATACAGAATTATTATAGTGAGCATAAAAATGAGTCAATATATATGAAATATTTAGTAAACTTCACAATATAAATATACTATATAAGTGTATGCAGCTACAAATATGATCGACAAATTATTACTGTTATTTGTATTTCATGCTTAGTATCTTATTAATATGAAGTGTTTGGTTTATTAAGTAAAATACGCTGTTGAGATTCTACTATTACATTTCATAGATTTGCTTGCATCAGTTCATAGAGCTTAATATAACTTAAAATTGGGTTGACATATATGAGAACATACACATTTGTTTTCTCACCCTGCCAAGTGGAATTTATTTCTAGAATGCTTGTATAGCACAACTTACAAAAAGAAATGTATCATAAAAGTCAACTAACATACCATATAAATGTTATAGAAGTAGAAATAGGTTATCTTCTTGTAGAAAAATTATCTGAAAAAAGTTTACACCAATTCATGATAAAACACTACCAGATAACTAAAAACAGAAAAAAACTTCTTCACATAATAAAGGCCATATATTAAAACATAAAGATAGCATGATAACATGACCCTCAGTGATGAAACTTAAAGCTTTTCCCAAAAGATCAAGAACAAGACAAGGATGTATTGTCTCACTACTTCTATTCAAGATAGTAAGTATTCTGAACACAGCAATTAAGTAAAAAATAAATGTTAAAGGTATCCTAACATGAGAGAAAGAAATAAAATCAACTCTCTTCACAGAAGTACATTATATACAGATAGCTCTAAAAGGTTCAAACACACACATGCACACACACACTGCTTTCAGAATTAATAAAAATTCAGCAATGTTGCAAGATACAAATTCAACATACAAAAGCCACATGCAATTCTATACTTTCAAACAGCAACCTGCAGGAATCACTAAGAAAACAATTCACTTGCAATAGCAGCCAAAACAATAAAATAGTATAAAAACTTAACCAGACAAAAGAATAGCTCACTAACAACTACAAAATATTGCTAACAGAAATTTAAGAGGATATAAGTAAATGAAAAATAAATACGTTCACTAGTTAAAAACCATATTTTAAGATGTCAATACTAGCCAAAATGTTACAAATACAATGAAATCTCTATCAGAACCCAAATACCATTTATTCTGTAGAAATAAAAAAAAAACCCTTTCTAAAGTTCATGTAGAATTGCATGAGACCCAAAATAGCCAAAACAATCTTGAAAATGAGCAAAGTTTATAAGGTTTCACATTTTCTACCTTCAAACTATGCACAAAATTCTAATAACCATCACAGAGGGATACTGATATAAAAACAGACATACACATTCATAGAACAGAATGAACCACCTAAGAATCAGCATACAAATATATTGGCAAATTCATTCAGTTGGAAGAGGGCAGTCTTTTTACAGACAGTTCTCAGAAAATTCCATACTCTCACGCAAGAGAATAAATTTGAACCCTTGTCTTGCACCATAAAATTTTTAACTTAAAACAGATAAAATACTTAAAGGTAAGAGCTGAAACCATAAACACCCTTAGATGAATACATAAAAGAGAAACTTCACGACAGCAAATTTGTCAATTATTTCTTGTACAAACTAAAAAACAGGCAAAAAATATAACAGACTTCATCAAAATTAAAAACTTTTGTGCATCAAAGTTCATTCCCAACAGAGAAAATTAGCAACACCAAATGTGAGAGAAAATGTTGAAATCATACTTCTAAGTGATCAACAGACATGACACAGTGTTTTAAAGTCCAACAAATTGACAAACAATAAAAAAAATTCAAAAATGGGAAATTAACCTTGACTAGACACGACTTCCAAAAAGAAATGCACATGGTCAATAAATACATGAAACCATGCACATCATCACTAAGCATTAGGGGAGTGTGAATCAAAACAACAATGAACACCTACCTCATTTATTCAAGATGAATAAATTCTAGAGTCCTGCTGTACAACAGTGTTTACAGTTAACTTTCCTGTATGTACACTTAAAACTCTGCCTAGGTTTCCTGTTTCTGTTCTTATTACAGGAATAAGAACAAAAGAAACAATACAAAAGGAAATAATGAGATTCCACTGCACACCCACTATATAACCATTATAAAAAAAGAAAGAATAAAATGGAAAAGAGCAAATGGTAAGGGAGACGTGAAGGAATTTGATCCTTTTACAATTACTGATAACGTAAAATGGTGACTCTTCTATGGAAAAACCTATAGATCTTTTCTAAACAATTATGCATAACCTAGCACAGAATCCAACAATTTCGCTTGTGGCAAATACCAAAAAAACAGGCGAGATAATTCAAGAAAATGAGAGCTCTAAACTCACCCAGTAGGGTCAATGTCCAGGATTGGCCTCACTGACGTTCCCTTCTGTGCTTTCAGGGCACCAACATTGCAGGGCCTGCAGTGCAGCCAGGGCCCTGCTTCCCGATCTTCAGCTGGGCTGATAACCTGGCTCAGAGGTCTTCGCGTGGCGGGCCGGCTCCGCGGTCGGCGTCAGCACTGGGGCCCTGACTCTGCGGTCTTGGGCCCGGGGGTCTGCGGTCGTCAGCTCCACGGGGGCCCCAGCTCCTCTGTCTGCGGGGGTGGGGAAGGGAAGGCTCTGCAATGGTCAGCTGCGCTGGGGCCCCAGTTATGCGGTCGTTGGCGCGAGGACCCGGCTCCAGGGTCAGCGGTGAAGCAGCTAGCCAGACTCTGCGGTGCGGCGGTGGAGAGCAGCCGGTTCTGCGGTCCGCGGCCATCATCTAGCGTGGGCTCCAGCTCCTCTGTCCGCAGAGGCTCGGGGGGCCTGGCTTCATGGTTGGCGTTGTCGCTGGGGTCCCAGCTCCTTGGTTTGCGGTGGCAGAGCCAGCCTGTGTCTGCCACCGTGCGGGAAGCCAGGGTCGGCGGTGGCTTGAGGACCCCAGGTCTGCTATCCAAGGCAGCATTGGAACCCAGGCTCCGCCGTCATCAGCGCAGGGGAGGCCGGCTCCACAGGGGGTGGCGGCACGGGGAGTAAGGGTTCCCAGTGGTCGACTGCGCTGGGGACCTGGCTTTGAGGTCGTGAGTGAGGGGAACCCGGTTCCGTGGATGGCAGCAGCACATGGAGTCAGGTTCTGAGGTCTGCGGCGGTGGACAACACCCAGCTCTGCGGTCCGCGGCCGTCATCTATGCGTGGGCTTCAGCTCCTCTATCTGTGGAGACACAGGGGTCGTGGCTTCCTGACCGTCGGAGTCGCTGGGGCCGCGACTATGTGGTCCTCAGGCCCCGGAGGCTGGCTCCGCGGTCGTGGGTGGTGGGAAGCACCCGGTTCCGAGGTGCACCGCTGCCATCTTCACGCGGGCACCAGCTCCTCTGCGGAGGCTTGGGAACCTGGCTTCGTGGTTGTTGGCTGTGCTGGGTACCTGACTCTGCAGTCATAGGTGAAGGAGACCTGGCCGTCAGCTACGCGGGGGTCCCAGCTCTTCCGTCTGCGGAGGCGTGGGGTCCTGGCTTTGCAGTAGGCAGTGGCGTGAGGCCGGCTCCACCGTCGTCAGCTGCGCAGGGCCCTGGATCTGAGGTCATCAGCATGGAAGGGCCCGGTTCCGTGGTCTGCAGTGGTGCCAGGAGGCCCGGCTCTGCGGTCCGCAGTGGTGGGGATCACCCGGCACCGGTCCGAGGCCTTCGTCTACGTGGGGACGAAAGTTCCTCGGTCTGCGCAGGTGCTGTGGGCCTGGCTTCACAGTCAGCGGTGGTGCTGGGGTCCTGGCTCTGTGCTATGAAGCAGTGCTGCGGAGGGGAGCACCTGGCTTTGAGGTCCATGGCCGTAATCTACGTGGGGGCCCCAGCTCCTCCATCCGCAGAGACACGGGGATCCGGCCTTCGTTGTGGTGGCAACAGAGGGCCTGCTTTTTGTTTTTTTTTTTTGAGTTGAAGTCTCACTCTGTCACCCAGGATGGAGTGCAGTGGCACACTCACGGCCAACCCAGCATCCACCTGCTGGGCTCCGGTGATCCTTCCACCTCAGTCTTTCAAGTAGCCAGAACTACAGGAGTGCACTACCATGCCTGCTAATTTTTTATTTATTGTAGAGAGGTCTCACCAAGTTGCCGCTGTTCTCGAACCCACGTGTTGGGAGCCAGCCGTGGAGGCCCGCCTGAGCGTTAGGGATCCAGGCGGGCTGCGGACCCTGAGACCACCAGGTTGCACTCAGGAGCTGAAGGCCCATTCCCTCCTCCTTTCTATGTTGTTGGTGTGACCCACTAGCAGGGACTTTGATGATCTAAGCATGAAGTTCTGAGAATATGACAGGCATGGCTGACTCTAGGGATCCATTGTTCCCATTTCTTACAGACTGCGGTTTCGGCTTTAAACTTAACACAGTTCAAACTCAGATCACATTTGGGAGCCTTATACATGATACAAGCTTCTTTATAAGATTTAAAAGTATATTTGTAGAATTACTATATACATTTAGAGAGCTGTTTCCAGCTTTAGATGGTATAGATGATAATCTAGGGTTACCAGAAATGACCCAGCAGGAACTTTGGACTGGGCCACATTGCTAAGGGCCCAGCATCCACTTTGGGCTGGGCTGCATTCTTTTAAACAGATTCTTTAGCTACAATTAGTGTAGGTTTTTTTCTACTTATTATAGGAGTTGAATTTATTTTAATCATATAAAGTATTGTAGAATAGGTCATGCTACGTGAGGGAATTATGTTAGTTCAAGCATGATCAAACATGATACTTTGAGGTTTTATAAAGCTAACTTTAGAAATTTCATTGTTCCCACTTTCTACTAATTGCAGTTTTGGCTTTTACAATTACAGTTTGTACTTGGGTTTTATTTTAGAAGTTTTATTGCTGATGATCAGCTTTATATATCAGGATTAGGAATTAGAAACTTTTATAGAAATTAAGATAGATACATAGGATTTTAGAATAGTCATTTTGTTAAGAGATCATAATCAATTCTTCCTGGAAATGGCCCAGCATGATCTTTGGACTGGGTCACATTCTTTAGGAACTGGTCTGAGCTATAATTAAGAGATTTTTATAGTACAGGTAAAGTTAACACAGAATAGAAAGGTATTAGGATTTTAGTCAGTCATTAGGTGTTGGGTATGCACAAGTTTTAGAAGTTATTGATTATTAGGATTTTATGATGTTAGAATTGTTATATTGCTTTTGAGGAATATAAACCAAGCATGAGGAACAGTGAGATAATTTTGGGACTGTCCTTCCTCATGCTTGGGAAAACACCTGGTGGGTGGGGGATGCCCCTCACCTACCTGGCTTTGTGTTCACGTGAAAGTCTTGTGATTTAATTGGGATTGTCCTTCCTCATGCTTAAGGAAACACCTGGTGGGGGGGGAGGATGCGCCTCATCCACCTGGCCTTGTGTTCACGTGAATGTCTTGTGAGTTAACATGTGAAAATTTGGGATAAAATACTCACGGTTGGTCCCAATAAATGGCTTCTCATTTCACTGAACAGTTGTCCACTTTCTTTCTTTCTCTTTATATCTATCCCTCCATCCTTCTTTCAATATCTATCCCTACTACAGAATAGGCTTCTGCACTAGGCAGAATCCAGTCTCTTTCTTTCTCCCCCTTTCTCTTTCTTTCTCTTTATTTCTCCAGAATAATCGCCGGCACTGCCCCACCTTCCAGGGACCCTCTAAATCTCCCTGAAGGGGCTAGGCCCCCCGTACCCATGGGCTCAGGCAATCCACTCTCCTCATCCTCCCAAACTGCAGTTTATAGCTTGCCTACTAGGTTACATTGTGTGTGTGTGAGTGTATGAGAGAGAGAGAGAGTGAGAGAGAGAGAGAGAGAGAGAGAAAGAGAAAGGGAGGTTAAGATTTACTTGATGGTGTGGTTTAATACTAACCACATTTAGTTTGAATTTATTCCAGTTTTAAATATTCAGCTTTCTCCAAAGGAAATTGTCTTGTTTGCTTTTCTCTTTTTGCTTGTAACTGATTTCTTTCTTTTTGAGTTAGTTATCTTGAAAGCTCATGGGCAAAAGTTACGTTAGAAATACAATAGGCTTTCTGGCATGGCTTCCATAAACCACCAGATCTGTTGTTTTTTCTCATTCTTATTTTTCGTTAACTTCCATTATCTTTTTTATTAATATTTTCCAGTCGTATTATATCCATATAACTTATACAAAATTCCTTTAAAGAGCAGCAAATCAGCATGTGTATGTGTACAGTATTAAACTTCATCTGATAGTATTTTTCATTTTCATTATCAAATTTTTTCTTAAAATATATTTTACATCTATCTAAAATAGTGCTTCTTTGCAGTGAATGGTACTTCTTTTTCACCACAGATGAGGTTAAATTTAAAGATCAAAAGATTATCTGACTTTGAAGATCATCTGAAGCATCCCTTTATCTCTAGAGTTTTACTCCCAAATTGTTACAGATCAACAACCATGTGTTTTGCAGACATTTATGTTTTGATAGAGGATGCTGCATTTGGCCTTACTTAAGGATACTCACCTTATGGGTTAATAAGATCAAAGAAAAATTGTACCTCATGGAGTTAAACAGGCAAGAAAGATTGTATTCAAGTTTACTGCAATAGGGGTCAAGATTAGATTAACTGGAGAGGGAGACAACCCAACTCTGCTGGATCAAAAGGCAGGAGGGTTTTTAAGCTCTGGGGTGATGTAGGGGGAAGGTACTCGAGGGTTTTGGGGATAGGTTCATCAATGGGATCTCAAATGCTAGTTGGTACTTTTTGAAATTAGGTCCCTACTCTCCCACAGAGACTGGGTGATAGCGACACTATCTTTTTTGATGACCATACTTCAAGGGGTAGCTACCAGGTCCTTGAGAAAGATATTTATGGGTTGTAAAACTCACAAGGGGTTGGGAGGTGATCTAGATCTCAAAGGAACAGGACAGAGGAAGACTTTGCAATTGCAAGCTTTCTAAAGTAAACATTCTAAGGAAAGGAAGGTCAGGCGTCTAAAGTCAGGAAGAAACCTGTCTAAAGTTTAGTCAAGCTGGAGGGAAACTTAGGCCATCACGATGAGTAGGCCATTTCGATGAGTAGCTAATCTATCAGTAGACAACACCTACATTAGTTCTGCCATATATCTGGACCCATAGAAGGAGGTAGCTTAGTCTTTTCAAAGACGTGTTAATATTTAGAACATACATGATTTACATATGGCATTATCCCATTCTGCTCTATAGTTGTCCTGTCTTCTTTCCTAGTGGTCCTCTCCTACTTTAATCTCTCTGAGATTTCCTGGGTCTCTCCTTGGTCCCCACTGCTCACATTTAGTCTCAGGTAGTCACTGCATCTTGAAGCTTCAATAGCTAAATTTACCTAAATTGACAATTTTACATCCGAGCTACTCAAGCAGCCATTTCAAGGTTGTTCTGAGAAATGAATGAGAAGATTTATGTGAAAGCACATTGCATAGTCCCTGGAAAACAATAATAAAGAGGTGTATTTTTCATTGGTTTAATATTTTATAGAATTTTTTTCAAGAATTCTTACTATCCCTGCGACCCTTCTTTTTCTTCCTTGTTCCAGGCTTCCATCTTGTTTCCTTGTCTCCTACCTACCACCTCTGCTAACAGCAGCATGCCCATCTCTGTACCCATGAGCCCAGCCGTATCAATGCCTTCGCTCTCCTAATCTGCCCTGGCCCTGCCCATTTGTTCACACACACATCCCAGTTCTGATTCCCTACTACAACTCTACACTTCTTAGCATTGAGGAAGACAAGACAGACCAGCACCATCAGTTACAATAGCAGAAACATTCCTGGCATTTGTAGATTGACAGAGGTACTGTCAGGTCCTTAGTGCATCCTGCACTTGAATGAACACTCACAGAGTCCTGAATGTTATGATTCTGACAGTAAAAGGAAGACAAAGGAAGGCAGACACAAGATAGAAAGAACTACAGAATCAACAATGGTACCAAGGAGACAAGTGGGAAACAGAATGAGAACTAGCTTAAAAACTAAAAGTAGGAGAGAGGTTTTGTTTGTGTTTTGTTCTGTTTTGTCTTGCTTTCAAGAACTCAAGGCTTGAAGAGTTACAGCATGAAAGAAGAGTGGAGGGACGGTACTTGGTGACAGTTGCCTTGGGGAAGCACAGGAGAATGGACATTACAGTAGGAAGAGACTATAAGGCTCCCAACAATATAACACCTAAATAGTTTTCCCCCTTTTTTTCCATTTCTTCAGGTGTCCACTTCTATACATCTATTTGCAAAATTACTCAATCCTTGGTTTACTGAACAAAGTGAGGCTCTTGAGGACACTTCTGTCTTGCCTAAATTCCATCCATTGTCTCCAATCTGTTCTTGTACATATTCTCTTTAACATGCTTACCATTTCAAAGGAATATCTTACCCAGTTATTTGAGGGGTATTCCTTCAAATCTTTCATCCTTTATTCCTTTTCTTTTTCTTCAACTTTCTGTTCCTGTAAGTGGCATCCTTTCTCTTTAGAAGCAATATCCACTATGTGCTCAGCAGAGTAAAAAAATGTTTGTCAGTCAAATACATACAGCAACTCTGTTCTAAATACTTGAGAAACTATTACTATCATCTTTCATAATGTGCACTAAGAAGAATTTAATATATGTAAAATAAAAATGGTAGAATAAGGGGGGTAAATATTAAGTACACAGGAACAATGTCACATTTCTTGTGCCCACTCTGCTATGACAATAACTTTATGAACATTTTATAATAAAGGATAGACTGAATAATGACCCAAATAAAATTTTAATTTTCTTTCATTTGAAGTCTATTGAGTGCTTTTTATGGCTAGCCTTTTAAAAGGATAAAATAGTGCTTTCCATTATTCACAAACAATTATATTATTGTGAATACTATTGTGCAATTATTTCATAGGTCTCTTCTGTGATACTCAAGGAGTTCCAAATAGTCAATATAAAATGGGATTTTGAATGCTGAGGCAGTCACATAACAATAAGTAGGATGGTTCAGAGAGAACATTCATTAGGAGGAGACACTGAAAGTTTGTTTATGGAAGAATTGATCACAGAGTCAAAGACAGCATTTTTTAGTGAAATCGGTGCATTTCTCCCACTAAACTTGTAATGACTTGGATCTGATGCATATTTAATTCATGGATCACTGCTGCAATATTGTGTCAGTATGTACTTAGGGAGTCTTCAATGTATGAATCGCTGCAGTGACATCCTGTAATGGCCTCTCGTCTATCAAGTTAATGCATATTATCATAAAACACTAATACAGAGGTTATTGATAAGATACTTCACAACCTATACTTTACAAGGAATTGCTGGCAAGCCCTTAATATTATCAGTAATAAAATTAACAAAAAACAGAATTAGTTGCCAAGGCGTTTTAGAAAAAATATTCATAAAACACGAGCTTTCTCTAATTTCACTCTATGCTTACTTAGGTGACCCTTTTGCCTTAACATTGAGTGTATCCAAAATTCTATTTTATTGTAATGTATAGTTAACTCTGGTGCTTCTTTTGTCAACTAACGTGGATAATTTTCTTAGGCTGTTTTATAGAAATAAACTGATATGAGGCTGAGTAACTAAGAAGTGGAAGGCCTGGTGAATTAAATATACTCCAAGGTGACTAAAGGTGGTAAACTAAGTTTAATGCCCATCTCCTCTCCTCCAGGCAATGACAAGATATTCTACTCTATATTTAGTAGAGAATTTCTACTGGCACATCATTATTATTAAGAGATATTCCCAAGCCTCCTTTTTATACGGAAAGTACAGCAAAGACTCTATTTGATAACGCATATGGTGCATTTTAAATTTCTCATAAAGTAAAATTCAGCCTGTTCTCAATTGATAGTTATTCCAAGAAAAAAAATTTACATTATTAAAAATGACAATCAATATGTCATAAAGATATGTACAAGACAATATATAACACTCTTTCCACTTGTTTTCACTCACTTTTATCTGAATCTTTTTTCATGTTTATAAGACAAAAATCTATTTTTCTTATTCTTATTCATTAATAAAAGCAGAATGATAAAAACAGAGCAAACAACTGATTCATATAGTAACACAGATAGATCTAAAATGAATTTTTAAGTAAAAGAAGAAATAAGTCAAAAACAAGTCTACATATTTGTGATTCTCTGTATATAATATTCTGGGAAAGGTAAGACTAAAAGGATGAAAAACAGATTGGTGGTTGTTAGAGGTTAGGTATGAGAAAGGAGTGGAAAAAAGAAGCAGGATAAGGAAAAAATTAGATGATCAAATACTTTTTCTTTTTTTGAGTCAGGGTCTTACTCAGTTGGACAGGTTGAAGTGCAATGGCATGATCATAGCTTACTACAGCCTCTACTTGCTGGGCTCAAGCAACCCTTTGACTGAGCCTTCCAAGTTGCTGGGACTACATGTGTGCACCACCCATGTACACATTTTTGTTTCTGCTGTGTTTTTACAGACAAAGTCTTGCTATGTTGCCCAGACAGTCTTGAACACTTGGGCTCAAGTCATCCTCCCACCTTGACCTCCAAAAGTGCCGGCATCATAGGCATAAGCCACAAAACCCTGCCTAATTTTGTATAATGATGGTGGTAGAAATATTATGCATTTTCCAAAAAACACAGAACTTCCATCTCCTCTGTAAAGGGAGGTAGGGGG
>NW_007247710.1:0-7128 GCF_000164805.1 Carlito syrichta | reverse complement strand
TTTCTAACAAGATATCTAGCTAGGTAGTTAGCTAGTAATTTCAGCTTGTAAATTCAGCTGGCTGTCTAGGTAACTAGCTAGTTAAGTCAGCTTTTAAGTCAAGTGGCTAGTTATTTAAGTCAGCTAGTTAAATCAGCTGTCCAACAAACTGTCTAGCTGTGTATCTAGCTAGTTAAGTGAGCTAGCTAGCCAGTTGGCTAGCTAGTTAAGTCACCTAGTTAACTCAGTTCGCTAGCCAACTTTTTAGCTAGGTAGCTATGTAGTTAAGTCAGCTGGTAACCCAGCAGCATATGTAGGTAGCTATCTAGTTAAGTCAGCTGGCTACCCACCTGTCTAGCTAGAGGTGTCAGATAGTTATGTCAGTTAGCTAGCCAACTGGCAAGCTAGGTAGGTAACTAGTTAAGTCTACTGGTTAGCCAGCTGGCTACTTCATTAAGTCAGCTAGTAAAGTTAGCTGACAAGGCTGCTGGCTTGCTGCTTAGCTAGGAAATTAAGTCAGCTGGCTAGCCAGTGGGCCAGCTGGTCAATTCAACTAGTTTATTCAGCTGGCTAACCAGCTTTCTAGCTAGTTAAGTCAGCTGGTGAAGTCAGTTGTCTAGCCAGTTGGCTAGCTAGTTAAAAAGCTGGTTCCATCAGATGGGTAGACAGCTGGCTCACTAGTAATTTCAGCTAGTTACGTCAGCTGGCTAGCTAGGTAATTAGGCAATTAAATCAGCTGTCTAGCCAGCTGGCTAGCTAGTTAAGTCAGCTAGTTAAGACAGCTGGCTAGCCAGCTTGCTGTCTAGGTAGCTAGCTAGTTATGTCAGCTGTCTAGCCAGCTGGCTAGCTAGTTAAGTCACCTAGTTAAGTCAGCTGAGAAGGCAGCTGGCTAGCTACGTAGCTTGCCAGTTATGTCAGCTGGCTAGACAGGTGGATAGCTAGATAAGTCACTTAGGTAATTCAGCTGGATATCCAGCTGGCTAACTATGTAGTAAGCTAGTTAATTCAACTGGTTAGAAAGCAGGCCAGCTAGATAAGACAGCTAGTTAAGGCAGCTGGCTAGCAAACTGGCTGGCTGGTAGTGACTTGGTTAATTCTGTTGGCTAGCCAACTGGCTAGCTAATTATGTTAGCTAATTAAATCAGCTGGCTATTCAGGTGACTAAAGAGGTGGAGAACTAGTTAAGTCACCTGACTAGCCGCCTGGATATCTAGTTAAGTCTGCTAGTATAGTCATCTGGCTGGCCAGCTGCCTAGCCCATTAATCAACTAGTTAGTAAGGTGGCTGACCAGCTGGCTAGCTATTTAAGTCACCTTGTTAAGGCAGTTGGCTAGCCAGTTCACTAGCTAGATAAAAAGCTGGTTAAATCAGATGGCTAGACAGCTGACTAGTTATTTCAGCTAGTTAATTCAGCTTGCTAGCTAGGTAAATAGCTAGTTAAGTCAGCTAGTTATAACAGTTAGCAAGCTAGTTAAGTTAGTTAGTTAAGTCACCTAGTTAGGTAATTAGCTAGCTAGGTAGTTAGCTAGTTATTTCAGCTAGTAAAGTCAGCTAGCTAGCTGGGTAACTAGCTAGTTAGGTCAGCTAGTTAAGTGAGCTGGCTAGCCAGCTGCCTTGCTGGGTAGCTAGCTTGTTAACTCAGCTGGCTAGCCAGCTGGCTAGCTAGTTAAGTCACCTAGCTATGTCAGCTCACTAGCCAGCTGTTTACCTAGTTAGATAGGTAGTTAAGTCAGCAGGCAAGTCAGTAAGATACGTAGGTAGCTAGCTATTTAAGTCAGCTGGTTAGCCACCTATCTGCTAGTTAAGTCAGCTGGCTAGCCAGCTGCCTATCTAGTTATGTCATCTAGTAGCATCAGTTGGCTAGCCAGCTGGCTATCTGGTTTAGTCAGCTAGTTAATTCAAGTGTCTAGCCTACTGGTTAGCTAGGAAGCTCGCTAGTTACATCAGCTGGCTAGCCAGCTGGCTAGTTTGTTAAGTCAGATAGATAAATCAGATGGCTAGCGAATTGGCTAGGTAGGTAGTTAGGTAATTATGTCAGCTGGCTAGCCGACTGACTAGCTAGTTAATTCAGAGAGTTAAGTGAGGTGGCAAGGTGGCTGGCAACCTAGGTGGCTATCTAGCTAAGCCAACTGTCTAGCCGGATGCCTATCTAGTTAAGTCAGCTAGTTAAGTAAGCTTGTTAGCAGGCAGATTAGCTAAGTGGCTTGCAATTTAAGCTGGCTGGTTAGCAGGCTGGTCAGACGATTGGCTATCTAAGCCAGCTGGCTAGCCACCTGGTCAGCCCACCAGCTAGCTAGCCAGCTGCCTACCCAGCTAGCCATCTAGGTAGCTAGCTAGTTAGGCCAGTGGGCTAGCCGAGTATAAACCAGTTAACTAACTCGTTAAGTCAGCTGGCTAGTCAGCTATCCTGCAAAGTAACTAGTCAGCTAGTTAAGTCAGCTAGCTAGCCAGCTGGCTAGTTAAGTCAGCTAGCAACTCAACTAACTATTCAGCTAGATAGTGAAGTCAGCATGTCAGAGAGTTACAAAGCTTGTTTGCTAACTTGTTATGTCAGCTAGATAACCAGCTAGCTAATCAGCTAGCTAGTTAGGTCAGCTATCAAATCAGATTGTTACTTAGCTAACTAGTCAGCTAGCAGCTCAGCTATCTGGTCAGCTAACTAGTGAGATCGCTTGCTTTCCATCAGGTCAGCTAATTAGTCGGCTTGCTCTCCTGCAAAGTGGTCAGCAAACTAGTCGGCTTGCTCGCCAACAACAGTTCAACTAAATTGCCAGCTATCTCACAGGTCAACAGGTCAGCTAACCAGTCAGCTTGCTTGCCAGCTGAATAGTTAAATCAGCTCACTGGTCAGCTTGCTCGCCCGCAGACTAGCTAAGGCAGCTCACATGTCAGTTCACTCACCGGCGGATTGGTTAAGTCAGCTCACCGGTCAGCTCATTCGCCAGCTGTCTAGTTAACTCTTCTGACCATTCGACTCACTCGCTAGTCGAGTAAAGTCAGCTGACCAGTCAGTTCACTAGCCGTCTGATGAGTTGTCAGCTGGCCATTCAGCTCACTCGCCAGCTAACAAGTTAAGGCAGCTCATCTGTGAGCTCAATCGCCGTCTGACAAGTTAAGTAAGCTAACCGGTTGGCCGACTAGACTGCCAACTATTTAAGTAAGCTAAAATATTGGCCGCCTAGTCTGCCAACTGGTCAGCTGACAAGTTAGGTCAGCTAACTTGTGGGTCTATGAGTTAGGTAAGCTAAATAGTTGGCCAACTAGTCACCCCACTAGTTAGGTCAGCAGCTAGCCAGCCAACTGATTAACCGAGCTAACTTGTGGGCCAACTCATCAGTCAGCAAATTAATACAGCTAACTAGTCTGCCAACTAGACAGCTGACTTGTTAAGCTGGTTAACAACTCAGCTGAGTAGACAGCCAACGTGTTAAACCAGATAAGTTGTCGTCCCACATCGTCCGCTAACATGTTAAGAAACCTAGGTAACTCGTTACCCAACTAATTAAGACAGTTAGTTAACTCATTTACCAAATAGTTTAAACAGTTAGCAAACTTGATATCCAAATCATTGTCAGCTAGCTAGATCGTTAGCCAACTAGTTAAGTCAGCTAGCTAAGTCAGATTACTAATTAGCTAGCTAACTATGTCAGCTAGCTAAGACAGCTAGCTCACTAGTTATCTAACAATTTAAGTCAGTTACATTTGCCTGCTACCTAAATAGTTTGCAAACTACTTGTCAGTTATTCAGCTAGCTAAATAGTTACCTCACTATTTAATTCAGGTAGTTAAGTCAGCTAGCTAACTAGTTAAGTCAGCCAGTTAAGTCAGCTAGCTAAGTCGTTAAGTCAGCTAGCTAAGTCAGCTAGTAAAGACAGCTACTTAATGTAGTCAGCTTGTTAAGACAGCTAGCTAGGTAGTTAGCTAATGAGTTAAGTCAGCAGGTTGAGTCAGGTAGATAGCTAGTTAACTAAGGGGTTAAGACAGCTGGTTGAGTCAGCAGCCTAGCTAGTAAGCAAATGGGTTCAGTCAGCTGTTTGAGTAGGCTATCTAGCTAGTTGGTTAACCACTTAAGTCAGCTGGATTAGTCAGGTAGCTAACTAGTTAGCTAACGAGTTAAGTCAAATGATTAAGTCAGCTAGCTAGAATGTTAGATAACGAGTATGCTAACTACTTAGCCATCTGGTTAACTCAACTAGCTAGCTGGGCAGCTAACTATTTAAGTCAGCTTGTTAGCTAGGTAGCTACGTAGTTAGCTAATTTCTTAAGTCAGCTGGCTAGCTAGGTAGTTAGCTAGTTAGATAACTATTTAAGTCAGTTGAGTAGCTAGGTTGTTAGCTTAAGTCAGCTAGTTTAGTTGGCTGGCTAGGCAACTGGCAAGCTACATAGTGAGCCAGTTAAGTCAGTTGGCTATTCAGCTGGCTAGCTGGTTAATTCAGCTTGTTAAGACAGCTGGCAAGTCAACCTGGTAATGAAGTTAGCTAGCTAGTTAAGTCAGCTAGATAGGTACCTGGCTAGCTAGTGATGTCAGTGAGTTAAATAAGCTGGGTAGCCAACTGGGTAGGTGGTTAAGTCAGCTAGTCTAGTCAACTGTCTAGCTAGCTGGCTAGGTAGGTAACTAGCTAGATATGTCAGCTTGCTAGCCAGCAGGCTAGCTGATCAAGTCAGCTGGTTAAGTCAGTAAGCTTCCTGCTGGCTAGGTAGGTAGCTAGCTAGTTAAGTGTTCTGGATAGTCAGCTTGCTAGCTAATGTTACCTAGGTAAGTCAGCTGATTGGCCAGGTGGCTAGATAGGTAGCCAGCTATTTAAAACAGCTGTCTCACCAAGTGACTTGCCATTTAAGTCAGGTAGTTGTCACCTGGCAACCAGCTGGCTAGCAAGTTAAGTCAGCTCTTTAAGTCAGTTGGCTATCCAGCTGGTTAGCTAGTTAAAAAGTCAGCTAAGTCAGAAGGCTAGCCATCTGGCTAGCTAGTTATATCAGCTAGTTAAGTCACCTGGCTAGATAGGAAGCTAGATATATGTCAGCTAGCCATATCAGGATGTCAGGTAGCTAGCCAGTTAAGTCAGCTAGTTAAATCAGCTGGCTAGCTAGATAGCTAGCTAGGTAGCTAGTTACTTAAGACATCTTGCTATGCCAGCTGGCTAACTAGGTAGGTAACTGGTTAAGTCAGCTAGTTAAGTCAACTTGCCAACTTGTTAAGTCAGCGAGTTAAGTCAGCTAGCTAGCCAGCTGCCTAACTAGGTAGCTAACTGGTTAGTTCAGCTGGCTAGTCAGTTAGCTAGCTAGATAAAAAACATAGTTATGTCAGCTCACTACTCAGCTGGTTAGCCAGGTAAATAGGTAGCTAAGTCAGCTGGCAAATCATCGGGCTTCATAAGTAGCTAACTAGTTAAGTCTGCTGGCTATCCAGCTGGCTACTTCGTTAATTCAGCTAGATAAATCAGCTGGCTAGGCTGCTAGCTAGCTAGGTAGATAGGAAATTATGTAAGCTGCCTAGGCACCTGGCCACCTAGTTAAGTCAACTATCTTAGTCAGCTGGCTAACCAGCTGAATGGATAGCTAAGTCAGCTTGTTAAATCAGTTGTCTAGTCAGGTGGCTAGCTGGTTAAAAAGCTAGTTACATCAGATGGGTAGTGAGCTGGCTTGCTATTTATTTCAGTTAGTTAAGTCAGCTGTTTAGCTAGGAGGATAGCTAGTTCAGTCAGCTACATATGTCAGCTTCCTAGCTAGTTAAGTCAGCTAGTTAAGTCAACTAGCTATATGATAGTTAGCTAGGTAGCTATCTTGTTAAAACAGCTAGTTAAGTCAGTTGGCTTGCTAGTTAAGTCAGTTAGTTAAGTCAGCATTGTAGCCCACTGACTAGCAAGTTAGCTATCTAGTAAAGTCAGCTGGCTAGCCAGCTGGCTAGTTAGTTAATTCACCTAATTAAGTCAGATCTCTGGCCAGCAGGTTAGCTGGTAGTTAGTTAGTTAAGTCAGTTGGCAAGCCAGTGGGCTATGTAGGTGGGTAGCTAGTTAAGTCAGCTGGCTAACCATCAGGTGTCTAGTTATGTCAGCTAGTTAAGTCAACTGGCTATCAAGCTGTCTATCTTGCTAGTTAGTTAAGTCTCTTGGCTAGCCAGCTGGCTACTTCATTAAGTCATCTAGTTAAGTCATCTGGCTAGTCTGCTGGCTAGCTAGGTAACTAGGCATATAATTCAACTGGCTATCTGGCTGGCTAGCTAGATTATGTCATCTAGTTAAGTCAGCTGACTTGCCTGCTTGCTAGCTAGGTAGCTAGCTAGTTATCTCAGCTGTCTAGCCAGCTGGCTAGAGTGTTATGTCACCTAGTTAAGTCAGCTGACTTGCCTGCTGGCTAGCTAGGTAGCTTGCTATTTAAGTCAGTTAGCTATGTCAGCTAGCTAGCTAGTTATGTCCCCTAGTTAAGTCGCCTAGCTAACTAGATAGATAGAGAGATAGCTAACAAATTATTTCAGCTAGTAAAGTCAGTCGGCTAGCTAGGTTTGTAGCTAGTTAAGTCACCTAGTTAAGTCAGCTGCCTAGCTAGTTAAGTCAGCTAGTTAAGTCAGCTGGCTAGCCAGCTGCCTAGCTTGATAGCTAGCTAGTTAAGTGAGCTGACTAGCCAGCTGGCTAGTTAGTTACGTCACCTCATTAAGTCATCTCTGTAGCCAGGTGGTTACATAGGTAGCTAGGTAAAGTCAGCAGAAAACCAATGGGATACATAGGTAGCTAGCTAGTTAAGTCAGCTGGCTAGCCACCTGGCTAGCAAGTAATTTCGGTAGTTGAGTCAGCTGGCTAGACAGCTGGTTAACTAGTTAAGTCAGCCAGTTGAGTCTGCTGACTAGCCAGCTGTGTAGATGGCTAGTCAGCTGGCTAGCCGGCTAGTTAGTTCAAGTGGCTAGCCAACTGGCTACCTAGGTAGCTAGCTAGTTAATTCAGCTGGCTAGCCACCTGGCTAGCTAGTGTTGTCAGCTAGTTAAGTCAGCTTGCTAGAAAACTGGCTAACTTGTTAAGTCAGCTAGGTTAGTCCACAGGCTAGCCAGCTGGCTAGCTGGTTAAGTCAGCTAGTTAATGCAAGTGGCTAGTCAAATGACTAGCTAGTAGCTATTTAGTTAAGTCAGACGGCTTGCCAGCTGGCTTGCTGGTTAAGTCA
>NW_007247709.1:4844-12726 GCF_000164805.1 Carlito syrichta | reverse complement strand
ACCTTATCAAGAGACCTTGTAGATATAGGCGGTTGAGAACTCCAAGAAACGGATTCCCTTTCCGTTGTCAGCAAGATAGCCTGTTTTTCCGGTCCATGTGGATTCCAAAACTCTGTATACAAAAATGCAGATGCCCAGATATTTCCTAGGGACGTGAATTCCATGAATTCTGGTTACATTTTAATAATTCGCACTAAATATTTGGCAACTGCAAAAGCCTCTTCCCCGCTCAAATGAAGTACAAACGGAAATTTAAGGATTACCAAGTTCATGTTAAGACCAACGTTACATCCAAATACGGCAATATGATACTTTTTTTCTGGGAATCTGGCCTTAATTGTCCCGAGGAACCTAAGGGACTTGTACTACCAGATACACGGTTACAAGTCTCAAGAGGACCAGAATGTTACTGGAGTACTGAAATGACTGATTCATAATACCCAGAAGCTAAATATCTCCGAAACATGAGACGAGCTTGAAGCCTTGATTCTTGTTCATACCTCAGCAAGACACATTGATAACTTTTCAGAATGTGGACTAGTGTATCACAGATTCCTTATTCTTCCTTAGCGAAAGTCTGTGTAATGTCCTGTATATGAGGACTCCCCTTTTCCCAGAATCCTATTTGGAAACCTGATTCTTGTTTTGCCATTAGCAAGATGTCATGTACATATTGGGATGGAGGAACTGTGTAAGAAGGTTTATTTTTTTCTCCTTAGTTAGTGATCGTGTAGATTCTGTATATGAGGACTGCTATTAACTGTGTTCCAGGTTCTAAACCCTGATTCTTGTTTAGGCCACAGCAGATAGCCGGTTGATTCTTAGGACTGTGGACTGTCATAACCCCAATTCTTTTTCTTCCTTGGCAAGGAGCTGTGTATTTTCCTGTATTATAGGACACTCATTAGATACATCCTGCTTCGAAACTCTGATTCCTTTTTAGCACTTTCCAAGATGCTTTGCAGATGTTTGGGATTGAGGACTCATGGAACCCAGATTCCTTATTCATTCGTAGCAAAAGGTCATGTAGTGGCCTGTAAATAAGTACTCCATTTCCCAGATTCATGCTCGAAAACACCATGATTCGTATTTAGCCCATAGCAAGACTACTTGAAGTTTTTTGGATGAGGACAAGAATAACGCAGATTCCTTTTTCTTATTTATCATTAGGCACTGAGGTTTCCTGTATGTGAGGACTCCCATTACCCTGAATCTATTTCAAATACCTGATTCGTGGTTACCTCTGAGGTAGACGGCCTGTAGTTTTTGGGACTGAGGACTCATATAAGGAAGATTCCTTATACTTCCTTAGCAATATGACGTGTAGTTTCCTGTATATGACGACCTCCAATACCCAGTTTCCTGCTTCACTCTGCAGGATGCCGAGACAGTACCTGATGACTGAGAATTCCACTTTTTTGGATATCAAGAGATAGACGTCCATAATATACTTTGGAAACTGGAATCCAAGATTTCTGGTTCCCCTTCACAAGACCTCCCCAAAATGTGGAATCTTCCAAACCCAACATTGCAAATCTGACCTGCCTGCCCACAAGAATTTTCTGTAATTTGAGGTCACCAGAATCGAGGAATTTTGTACCAATATACCTTTTGATTCTGGGGAATATGTTTATGCTCGTAGATGTTCCTAGGAAACAAAACGTTTTGTAGGGCCAGATGGTTGATTACAACTAACAAGAGGACCATAAAGATCCTGAGGATCTGTAATGACATATTTAGCATATCCACGGAGCAAGTAACTCTGAAAATGTAGGGACCCAGAAGCCAACATTGCTGATTAAACCACATCAAGAGGCCCTGTAGATTCCGGAAAATCAGAAATCTTAGAACCGGATTTCATTTTCGTTCTCAGTAAGATGCCCTGATTTTTCCTGTCAATGTGGATTCCAAATTCTTCTATATCAAAAGACAGATGCCCAGAAGTTTCCTAGGGACGTGGATTTCATGATTCCTGGTTACCTTTAAAAATACATACTAAACATTTGGCCAACTGCAAAACCCTTCTCCTGTCTCAAAATAAAAAAAGACACGGAAAGGGAAGGATTACAGGCTTCACCTTAAGACCAGGGTTACATCCAAATATGGCAAGAAGATTCTTTTTTTTCCTGGATTCTGGCCTTACTTGTTCCGAGGAACCTAACGGACTTGGAGTGCCCAATACAGGTTTGCAACTTTTAAGAGGACCAGAATTTTCTGGAGTCCTGAAATGACTGATTCATAATCTCCGCATGCTAAATTGCAAAGAAACATTTGGGGAGCTCGAAGCTCTTTTTCTTGTTTGTCCCATAGCAGACAATCTGGGAATTATTTGGATTGGGGACAAAGACAACAATGATTCTTTATTCGTACTTGGAGGCCATTTAGTGTCTTGTATGTGATGTCTCTCTTTCCCTTGATTCCTGTTTGAAAACCCTGATTCTTGTTTACCCCAAGTAAGACACCATGTAGATTTTTATATAGAGGAGCTGTGGAAATCAGATTTCTTCTTTTTTCTTAGCAAGAGGACATGTATTTTCTTGTCTATGAGGATTGCTACTACCCATATTCATGCCTTGAATTCCTGATTCTTCTTTAGCTGTCAGCAAGATGCCCTGTAGATTTTCAGGACTGAGGACTCGTATAACCCAGATTCCATTTTTTAGCTACAGCCGTGCAGTTGCCTGTATATGAGTACTCCTGTTCACAAATACATGCGTTGAAAGCTTCATTCATGTTTAGATCTTAGGAAGACGCCGTATAGATCTTTGGAGATTGGTAAAGAATGTCACCCACATTCCTTATACTTTCTTAGGAAATGTCAGTGCAGTTGCCTGTATATGAGAATTTTATTTCCCTAGTTTATGCTTCAGAAACCCAAATTCATGTTTAGCCCTTAGCAAGAAACCCTGAAGTTTCTATTGGGATGGAAGACACGTGTAAACCAGATTCCTTATTATCCTTTAGCAATAGGCAGTGCACTTTCCTGAATATGAGGACTCCCATTATTCAGATTCCTACTCCCAAAACCCGAATGGTGGTTATCTCTTAGCAAGACGGTCTGTAGGTTTTTGGGTTGGAGGACTCGTGTAAGCAAGATTCCTTATTCTTCTGTAGAAACAGGTCCTGTAGTGTTCTGTATATGAGGACTCTCATTACTGAAATTCCTGCATCATTCTCAGCAAGACGCCAAGATATTTCTTGGTGACCTAGAATTCCAGTTGCTTGTATATCAAGACAAAGACTCCCATAAAGTTCTTGAGGAATTGTAATCCAAGATTCCTGGTTCCTTTCAAAAAACACAATAAAAATGTGGTGACATAGAAGCCCAGATTGCTGATTAAACCGTATCAAGAGAGTTTGTAGATTTGGGCGATTGAGAAATCCAAGAACCAGATTACCTGTCTGTTCTCAGCAAGATGCCCTGATTTTCCCTGTCCATATGGATTCCAAAACTATATGTACAAAAATGCAGATTCCCAGATGTTTCCTAGGGAAGTGGAATCCATGAATCCTGGTTATATTTTAAAAATTCGAGCTAAATATTTGGCAACTGCAAAACCCTCGGCCTCTCTTCAAATAAAGTACAATCAGAAATTTAAGAATTACCAAGTTCATCTTAAGACCAGAGTTACTTCCCAATACGGCAAAATTATTCATGTTTAGCCCATAGCAAGACGACCTGAAGTTTTCTTAGGATTGAGGACACGAGTAACACAGATTACTTATTCTTACTTAGCAATAGGCAGTGAAGTTTCCTGTATGTGAGGACTCCCATTACCCAGATTTCTACCTCAAAAACCTGATTCGTGGTTACCTCTTAGGAAGACGGCCTGTAGTTTTTGGGAATGAGGACTCATATAATGAAGATTCTTTATAGTTCCTTAGCAATATGATGTGCAGTTTCCTTTACATGTCGATTTCCATTACCCAGCTTCCTGCAGGATGCCGAGCTTCACTCTGCAGGATGCCGAGACAATTCCTGGTGACCGAGAATTCCAGTTTTTGGATATCAAGAGAAAGACGTCCATAATGTTCTTTGGGAACTGGAAACCATGATTCCTGGTTCCCCTTCTCAAGACCTCCCCAAAATGTGGAGTCTTCCAAACCCAACATCCTAATTCTGACCAACCCGCCCAAAAGAATTTCCTGTACTTTGAAGTCACATGAATCGAGGAATTTTGTACCCATATAACTTTTGATTCTGGGTAATATGATTATGGTCATAGATGTTCCTAGGAAACAAAAGTATTTGTAGGGCCAGATACTTGTTTACAGCTAACAAGAGGACCAGAAAGTTCCTGAGGATCTTTAATGACAGATTTAGCATATCCACGGAGCAAGTAGCTCTGAAAATGTATGGACACAGAAGTCCAGATTGCTGATTAAACCTTATCATGGGGCCCGGTAGATTCTGGAAAATGAGAACTCCTAGAACCGGATTTCGTTTTCGTTCTCAGTAAGATGCCCTGATTTTTCCTGTCGATGTGGATTCCCAATTCAGTATATCAAAAGACAGATGCTCAGAAGTTTCCTAGGGACGTGGATTCCATGATTCCTGGTTATCATTAAAAGTACGTAGTAAACATTTGGCAAGGGCAAAACCCTTGTCCCTTCTCAAAATAAAAAGAGACACGGAAGGGGGAGGATTTCAGGATTTAGCTTAAGACCAAAGTTGCATCTAAATATGGCTAGAAGATTCTTTTTGTCCTGGAATCTGGTGTTAGTTGTTCCGAGGAACCTAACGGACTTGGAGTGCTTATTACCCATTTACAACTTTTAAGAGGAACAGAGGGTTGCTGAAGTACTGAAATGACCGATTCATAATATCCGCATTCTAAATTTCTCTGAAACATTTGGCGGCTCGAAGCTCTGTTTCTTGTTTGTCCCATAGCAGACACCCTGGTAATTTTTTGGAATGACGACGCGTACAACGATTCTTTATTCGTATTTATTGTCCTGTATATGAGGACTCCCTTTCCCCAGAATCCTGTTTGGAAACCCTGATTCTTGTTTTGCCATTAGCAAGATGTCATGTAGATAATCTGACAGAGGAACCGTGTTGAACAAGTTTCTTATTTGTCCTTATCTAGAGATCATGTAGATTCTGTATATGAGGACTGCTGTTACCTTTGTTCCAGCTTATAAACCCTGATTATTATATAGCCCACAGCAAATAGTCTGTTGATTTTCCTGACTGAGGTATGCTATAACTCTGATTCTTTTTCTTCCTTGGAAAGGGGCTGTGAATTTTCCTGTGTAACAAGGCACTCATTAGATAAATTCTGCTTAGAAACTCTGATTCCATTTTTACACTTTCCAAGATGCTCTGTAGATTTTTGGGATTGAGGACTCATGTAAGACAGGTTCCTTATGCTTTCTTAGCAAAAGGTCATGTAGTTGCCTGTAAATCAGGAATCCATTTCCCAGATTCATCCTCGAAAACACCATGATTCGTGTTTAGCCCATAGCAAGACGAACTGAAGTTTTTTTTAGATTGAGGACACGAGTAATCAGATTCCTTATTCTTACTTAGCAATAGGCAGTGAAGTTTCCTGTATGTGAGGACTCCCATTACCCAGATTCTTACGTCAAAATTCTGATTCGTGGTTACCTCTTAGGAAGTCGGCCTGCAGTTATGGGATTGAGGACTCATATAAGGAAGATTCCTTATACATCCTTAGCAATATGAAGTGTAGTTTCCTGTATATGACGACCTCCATTACCCAGCTTCCTGCTTCACTCTGCAGGATGCCAAGACAGTTACTGGAGACCGAGAATTCCAGTTTTTTGGATATGAAGAGAAAGACGTCCATAATGTTCTTTGGGAACTGGAATCCAAGATTCCTGGTTCCCTTTCACAAGACATCCCCAAAATGTGGAATATTCCAAGCCCAAACTCCAATTCCTACTGGCCCACCCACAGGAATATTGTGTACTTTGAGGTCACCTGAATCGAGGAATTTTGTAACAATATACCTTTTGATTCTGGGGAACATGATTATGGTAGTAGATGGTTCCTGGAAACAAAGGAATTTCTAGGGCCAAATCCTTGATTACAACTAACAAGAGGACCAGTAAGATCCTGAAGATCCATAATGACAGATTTAGAATATCCACGGAGCAAGTAGCTCTGAAAATGTAGGGACCCAGAAGCCCAGACTCCTGATTAAACCTTATCAAGAGGCCCTGTAGATTCCGGAAAATGAGAACTCCTAGAACCGGAATTTTTTTTTATTCTCAGGAAGATGCCCTGATTTTTCCTATAGATTTGGATTCCAAAATCAGTATATCAAAGGACAGATGCCCAGTTGTTTCCTAGGGATGTGGTTTCCACGATTCCTGGTTACAATTAAAAGTACGTAGTAAACATTTGGCAAGTGTAAAACCCTTGTCCGGCCTCAAAATAAAAAGAGACACGGAATCGGAAGGATTATAGCATTCACCTTAAGACCAGAGTTACATCCAAATATGGCAAGAAGATTCTTTTTGTCCTGGAATCTGGCCTTAGTTGTTCTGAGGAACCTAACGAAATTGGAGTGCCCAATATCATTTACAACTTTTAGGAGGACCAGATTGTTGCTGGAGTCTTGAAATGACTGATTCATAATATCCGAATACTAAATTGCTCTGAAACATTTGGGGAGCTCGAAGATCTGTTTCTTGTTTGTCCCATAGCAGACAACCTGGGAATTTTTTGGATTGAGGACACGTACAACAATGATTCTTTATTCATACTTAGTTGGAGGCCATGTAGTGTCCTGTATGTGAGGACTCTCTTTCCCTTGATTACTGTTTCAAAACCCTGATTCTTGTTTGGCCCTAAGTAAGAAGTCATGTAGATTCTTTGATAGAGGAACCATGGAAAACATATTTCTTCTCCTTTATTAACAAGACGCCATGTAGTTTCCTGTATATGAGGATTGCTATTACCCACATTCAGTCTCTAATCCCTGATTCTTCTTTAGCGGTCTGTAAGATGCCCTGTAGATTTTCAGGACTGAGGATTCGTATAAGCCAGATTCCTTATTTTTAGCAACAGCCATGCACTTACCTGTACATGAGTTCTCCTGTTAACAGATACATGCGTCGAAAACTTGATCCTTGTTTAGAATCTAGGAGGACGCCGTATACTTTTTTGGAGATTGAGAAAACATGTCACCCACATTCCTTATTCTTTCTTAGGAAAAATCAGTACGTTGCCTGTATATGAGGATTTCATGTCCCTAGTTTATGCTTCAAAAACCCAAATTCGTCTTTAGCCCTTAGCAAGAAACCCTGAAGTATTATTGTGATGGAGGTCACGTGAAAACCAGATTCCATATTCTCCTTTAGCAATAGACAGTGCAGTTTCCTGTATATGAGGACTCCCATTATCCAGATTCCTACTCCCAAAACCTGAATGGAGGTTATCTCTTCGCAAGACGTTCTGTAGGTTTTTGGGCTGGAGGCCTCGTGTAGCGAAGATTCCTTATTCTTCCCTAGCAACAGTTCATGTAGTATTCTGTGTATGAGGACCCCATTACTGAAATTCCTGCTTCATTCTCAGCCATACGCCAAGATATTTCCTGGTGACCTAGAATTCCAGTTGCTTGGATATCAAGAGAAAGACGTCCATAATGATCTGGGGGAACTGGAATTCAAGATTCCTGGTTCCCCTTCACAAGACCTCCCCAAAATGTGGAATATTCCAAACCCAAACCCCAATTTCTACCGGCCCACTCACAAGAATTTTCTGTATTTTGAGGTCACCTGAATCGAGGAATTTTGTACCAATATGCCTTTTGATGCTGGGGAACATGATTATGGTAGTACATGTTCCTAGGGCACAAAAGGATTTGTAGGGCCAGATCGTTGATTACAACTAACAAGAGGACCAGAAATT
>NW_007247709.1:0-4704 GCF_000164805.1 Carlito syrichta | reverse complement strand
CATATCGTTCTCAGCACATGCCCTGTTTTTCCCTCTCGATGTGGATTCCAAACTCCATACAAAAAGATAGATGCCCAGAAGTTTCCTAGGGTCGTGATTCCATGATTCCTAGTTACCTTTAAAACTACATACTAAACATTTGGGAACTGCAAAACACTTGTCCCCTCTCAAATAAAAAGAGAAATGGAAGGGAAGGATTACAATTTCACCTTAAGACCAGAGTTACACCCAAATATGGCATGCAGATTCTTTTTGTCCGGGAATCTGGCCTAGGTTGTTCCGAGGAACCTTACGGACTTGTAGTGCTCAATACACGTTAACAACTTTTAAGAGGACCAGAATGTTGCTGGAGTCATGAAATGACCGATTCGTAATATCCGCGTGATAAATTGCACCGAAACATTTTGGGAGCTCGAAGCCCTGTTTCTTGTTTTTCCCATAGCAGACACCCTGGGAATTTTTTGGACTGAGGATGCGTTCAATAAAGATTCTTTACTCGTCCTTAGTTGGAGGCCTTTTAGTGTCCTGTACGTGAAGACTCTCTTTCCCTAGATTCCTGTTTTGAAACCCTGATTCTTGTTTAGCCCTTAGTAAGATACCATGTAGATTTTTTGATAGAGGAACCATGTAAAACAGATTTGTCCTTTTTTCTTAGCAAGAGGCCATGTAGTATTCTGTATTTGAGGACTGCTATTACACGCATTCATGTTCGAATCTCTGATTCCTCTTTAGCCGTCAGCAAGATGCCCTGTAGACTTTCAGGACTGAGGACTCGTATAATCCAGATTCCTTATTTTTTTTGCAACAGTCATGCAGTTTCCTGTATATGAGTACTCCCTTTCGCAGATACATGTGTCGAAAGTCTGATGCATGTTTAGACCTTAGGAAGATGCCGTGTAGTTATTTGGGGATTGAGAACACATGTCACCCAGATTCCTGATACTTTCTTGGGAAATATCCGTGCAGTTGCCTGTATATTAGGATTTTATTTCCCTATTATGCTTCAAAAACCCAAATTCGTGTTTACCCTTAGCATGACACCCTGAAATTTTTTTTGGGATTGAGAACACGTGTAAACCAGATTCCATATTCTTCCTTAGCAATAGACAGTGCAATTTCCTGTATATGAGGACTCCCATTATCCAGATTCCCACTCCCAAAACCTGATTGGTAGTTATCTCTTAGCAAGAAGCTCTGTAGTTTTCTGGGATGGAGGACTCGTGTAACCAACATTCCTTATTCTTCTGTAGCAACAGGTTGTGTAGTTTTCTGTATATGAGGACTCCCATTACTGAAATTCCTGCTTCATTTTCTGCAAGACCCCGAGACATTTCCTGGTGACCTAGAATTCCAGTTGCTTGGATATAAAGAGAATGACTCCCATAAAGTTCTTGAGGAATTGGAACCCAAGATTCCTGGTCCCCTTTTCACAAGACACACTAAAAAGTTGGCGATTAAGAAGACTAGAAGGCTGATTAAACCTTATTAAGAGACCTTGTAGATTTAGTTGATTGAGAACTGAGGAACCAGATTCCCTTTCCATTCTCAGCAAGATGCCCTGATTTTCCCTGTCCATGTGGATTCGAAAACTCTTTATACAAAAATGCAAATGCCCAGATGTTTCCTAGGGACTTGGAATCCATGAATCCTTGTTACATTTAAATAATACGTACTAAATATTTGCAACTGCAAAACACTCGGCCCCTCTACAAATAAAGTACAAACGGAAATTTAAGGATCACCAAGTTCATGTTAAGACCAGTTACATCCAAATATGGCAAGATGATACTTTTTTCCGGGAAACTGGACTTATTTGTCCCGAGGAACCTAAGGAACTTGTACTACCTGATACCCGATTAGAACTCTCAAGAGGACCAGAATGTTGCTGGAGTCCTGAAATGACTGATTCATAATACCCACAAGCCAAATATCTCCGAAACATGACACGAGCTCGATGCCTTGATTCTTGTTTATGCCGCAGTAAAACACCCTGAGAATTTTTAGGATTGTGGACAAGTTTATCAGAGATTTTTTATTCTTCCTTAGCGAGGAGCTGTGTAATGTCCTGTATATGAGGACTCCCTTTCCCTAGAATCCTGTTTGGAAACCCTGATTCTTGTTTTGCCATTAGCAAAATGTCATGTATATAGTGGGATGGAGGAACCGTGTAAATCAGGGATCTTTCTTTATTCTCCTTAGTTAGAGATCGTGTAGATTCTGTATATGAGGAATGTTATTAACTATGTTCCAGCTCTAAACCCTGATTCTTGTATAGCCCACAGCAGATGGCCTGTTGATTTTTAGAATTGAGGACTGCTATAACCCTGATTCTGCTTCTTCCTTAGCAAAGAGCCGTGTTTTTTCCTGTATAATAAGACACTAATTTCATAGATCCTGCTTCGAAACTTAGATTTTTTTAACCCTTTCCAAGATGCCCTGTAGATTTTTGGAATTGAGGACTCATTTAACCCAGATTCCTTATTCTTTCTTAGCAAAAGGTCATGTAGTTGCCTGTAAATAAGGACTCCATTTCCCAGATTCATGTTCGAAAACACCAGGATTCGTGTTTACCCGTAGCAAGACGATCTGAATTTTTTTTGGGATTGAGGACATGAGTAACGCAGATTCCTTATTCTTACTTAGCAATAGGCAGTGAATTTTACTGTATGTGTGGACTCCCATTACCCAGATTCCTATTTCAAAAACCTGATTCTTGGTTACCTCTTAGGAAGACGGCCTGTAGTTTTTGGTATTGAGGACCCATATAAGGAAGATTCCTGATACTTCCTTACCAATATGACGAGTTGTTTCCGGTATATGACGACCTCCACAATCCAGCTTCCTGCTTTACTCTGCAGGATGCCAAGACAGTTCCTGGTGACCAAGAATTCCAGTTTTTTGGATATCAAGAGAAAGACGTCCATAATGTTCCCTGGGAACTGGAATCCAACATTCCTGGTTCCCCTTCACAAGACCTCACCAAAATGTGGACTATTCCAAATCAAAAGCCCAATTCCTACCTGCCCACCCACAAGAATTTTCTGTATTTTGAGGTCACTTGAATCGAGGAATTTTGTACAAATATACCTCTTGATTCTGGGGAATATGATTATGGTCGTAGATGGTCCCAGAAAAAAAAGGATTTCTAGTGGCAAATCCTTGATTACAACTAACAAGAGGACCAGAAAAATCCTGAGGATCTGTAATGACAGATTTAGCTTATCCAAGGAGCAAGTGCCTCTGAAAATGTAGGAACCCAGAAGCCCAGATTGCTGATTAAACCTTATCAAGATGCCCTGTAGATTCCAGAAAATGAGAACTCCTACAACCAGACTTCCTTTTAATTCTCAGTAAGATGCCCTGATTTTTCCTGTCGATTTGGATTCTAAATTCAGTATATCAAAAGACAGATGCCCAGAAGTTTCCTGGGTTCGTGGATTCCATGATTCGTGGTTACCATTAAAAGTATGTAGTAAACATTTGATAAGTGCAAAACCCTTGTACCTTCTCAAAATAAAAAGAGACACGTAGGGGGAAGGATTACAGGGTTCACCTTAAGATCAGAGTTACATCCAAATATGGCAAGAAGTTTCTTTTTGTCCTGGAATCTGGCCTTAGTTGTTCTGAGGAACATAACAGACTTGTTGTGCCCAATACCATTTACAACTTTTAAGAGGACCAGAATGTTGCTGGAGTCCTGAAATGACCGATTCATAAAATCTGAATGCTAAATTGCTCTGAAATATTTGGGGAGCTCGAAGATCTGTTTCTTGTTTGTCCCATAGCAGACAACCTAGGAACTTTTTGGATTGAGGATGTGTACAAAGATGATTCTTTATTTGTACTTAGATGGAGGCCATATAGTGTCCTGTAGGTGAGGACTCTCTTTCCCTTGATTCCTGTTTCGAAACCCTGATACTTGTATAGCCCTTAGTAATAAGTCACAACTTATAAGAGGACTAGAGTGTTGCTGGAGTCCTGCAATGACCGATTCATAATATCCGAATGCTAAATTGCTCTGAAACATTTGGGGATCTCAAAGATCTGTTTCCTGTTTGTCCCATAGCTGACAACATGGAAATTTTTTTGGATTGTGGGCGCGTACAACAATGATTCTTTATTCGTACTTAGTTGAAGGCCATGCAGTGTTCTGTATGTGAGGACTCTCTTTCCCTTGATTCCTGATTCGAAATCCTGATTCTTGTTTACCCCTTTGTAAGAAGTCATGTAGATTTTTTGATAGAGGAACCGTGGAAAACATTTCTTCTCTTCTCTTAGGAGGAGGTCATGTAGTTTCCTGTATATGAGGATTGCTATTACCCATATTCATGCCTGGAATCCCTGATTCTTCTTTAGCCATCAGCAAGTCGACCTGTAGATTTTGAGGACTGAGGACTTGTATAACACAGATTACTTATTTTTAGCAACAGCCGTGCAGTTACCTGTATTTGAGTACTCCTGTTCATAGATACATGAGTCGAAAGCTTGATTCTTGTTTAGATCTTAGGAAGATGCCGTATATTTTTTTGGAGATTGAGAAAACATGTAACCCAAATTCCTTATTCTTTCTTAGGAAAAGTCAGTGCATTTGTCTGCATATGAGCATTTCATTTCCCTAGTTTATGTTTCAAAAACCAATTCGTGTTTAGCCCTTAGCAAGAAACACTGAAGTTTTATTGGGATGGAGGACACGTGTAAACCAGA
>NW_007247708.1:431006-448927 GCF_000164805.1 Carlito syrichta | reverse complement strand
GGCCGCTCCAGTGTGCCGGGCAGGAGCAGAGCTTCATCCGCAACTGTTTATGGAGCACCAACTACATGCCAGGCCTGGAACTAGGGGCTGGGGTGCACAAGGGAGAAGGCCTCTGTGCTAATGGGGATCACCTCCAGGGGGTCACAGACCAAGCAGATGAATCACGCAGGGCGACAGGCTGGTAAGTGCTACAGAGAACATGAAGATGAGGCTAGGACTTAAATTCTTGTCCTCCTTGAGTCTCAATTTGTCTACAAAATGGGTGCTACCCGCACCGCTGGAATGAGGGAGATGGAGCAGAGGGGCTGAGCACGGAAGGCTGTCCCATGGGGGTAACTGGGCTGTCCCAAGCTGGCTAATATGTCCACCTGGGATGGAAAACACTAGATCTTGATCACCCACAGGAAGAGAGATGGGCCGATACTGCTAGTATCATGGGAGATGAGCCAAGGCCTGCTGAGGCCTCATGCGTGTCCCAGGGGAGGTGAAGATGCCCAGTGTTTGGGGCCAGCCACACACACAGGAGGGGACAAAGCTCATGGCTGCAGGGCTGTAAGGTCAGGGTAAGGACCGTTGAGGGCGGGCGTGCAGGACAGGCAGGTGAAGTCCTGCTGGCTGGGGAGAGGAGAAAGAGGAATAGGATCCAGTGAGTGGAACAATCTGGCAGGCCCAGAGGGCTCTGGTGGGGGTCACAAAAGCCCGGAGCCTCATCTCCTTAGATATAAAGGTCTCTTGGCAGCCTAGGCATCATAATGAGATCTAGTCTCTACAAATAATCAAAAAATTAGCCAGGTATGGTGGCGCACACCTGTAGTTCCAGTTACTTGGGAGGCTAAGGCAGGAGGATTGCCTGAGCCTAGGAGGTCGAAGCTGTGGTAAGCCGTGACTGTGCTACTGCAGTCCAGCCTAGGCAACAGAGTGAGACCCGGATTTAAAAAAAAAGACCCTCGGCATGCCCTGCTCCCTCGAGGCACCGGGTAGCGCTCTCGCTCTGCCAGCCTCCGATGCCGACTCCTTGACACCTTGGGGACTCCCACTGTGTTTCAGGGGCAAAGGTCTTCAGGCAGAGCCAGGACCCCCAATGGTCCTCGGCATCCTATTACCCCAGCACCATCCCCAGCTCTGCTCTGTTAGTCTTTATTCTCCAGCAGCCTGGGGGCTTCTGGGAGGGAGGGCAACGCCTAGCCTACCTCAGAGGCTGGCACAAAAGAAGCGTCTGGCAAATGTTTGCCGAATCCATGAGTGAACGAACAAACACACCTGAGTAACGGAGGCCTAAGGCAGGCAGGGGCAGGCCAAGGGCGCTTGAAGCCAGCCACCGACGTTTCTCACCCGGAGACCACAAGGCCCCCCGTCTGGCCTGAGTTCTGAGACTCGCCTGGCCACAGACTCTGACGCTGTCACCGTCTGGCCGCTGTCACCGTCTGGCCTCGGGCAGAGCCTGACTGATGGGGCCGGCTGAGATCAAAGGTGGCCCTCGGTCAGTCGCAGCGGGAAGGGGCTGGCTTGGGGAAACTGCCACACAGACTCATACCCTTCTGGAAACCTCCACGCTGGGCTAAGGAAGGGAGGTTCTCCCCTCCCTGCTTGGGCAGTTCTGGGGACTTGAGTGCCCAGCATCAAGTCTGGATTAGAGCAGGCATTTGAGAAATTTAAGTGAATGAATGAAACACAAGAATGAACAAATGAATGCTCAATCCATTTGGCTTGCGGATAACACTGTTGCACTCCAGGTCCCAGCATGCCTCAGCTGAGAGCTGAGGGTGGTGTCCAGTGTTGTGAGCACAGGAAAACTGGCTCAGGCCCCTGCCCTACCCTGTCACCCCCTGGCTCATGGAGACAGCGGCCCAGCCTCCCCGATGACAGCCCATAGTTCCTCCTGGGTGTATGGTTCTGCTGTCCCATTTTGTGCCCACGTCTCTCTCACACCCTCAGACCTTCCCGTACACCTCTGCCAGCCCTCAGGAGCCTGCAGGATGGGACAGGGAGGCCAGGTCCCCTCTGCTGAACGTTGGCAGCTAGATTTAGAAGCTGCATCCTCAGACTCCCAGCATTTGTTTATCCTGGCACCAGGGAAGATGGGTGGCGGGTAGATGAAGGGGCCACAGGGAAGGCAACCGGACCCTTGATGTGGAGCCCCGAGTCTGCAGAGGGTTGGGAAGGGGACAGAACGGAGCACGCTGGCCAAAAATCTTGTGCCCATGAGGCGTCATGGCCCAGCACCAAGGGCCTGCTCGGGCATCAGTGGGGTACAGACCTATTTGTTTTCTCCCCAGTTGAAGGCCCAAAAAGAGACCCCCAGGGGCAGACAAGGGCCACCAGAGCAGAAAGAAGTGGCGGGGAAGAACATCTGCTTGGCTTCCAGGTCACCTCGCTGTCCTCCTCTGGGGTGAAGAGGGGTGGGAAGGAACAGAAGCGCCCTTGTGGGCTAGCCTGGCACTGCCTGACATGCGGCCTTCCAACTTGCTCTTCCTAGGAAAACAGACCTGGTGCCCTTCTGCCAAGCTGGAAACCCCAGGGGGCGTCAGCAGGCTGGGCATTGAGGAGAGCGGACATGTCCCCGTCACCTGAACTCAGAGCCACCAGCCCCCCTCCACCAGCCTTGAGACCTTGTTCTCCGGCTGAGTCTGCATATGAGGTCACAGGACAACCTCCCCAAAAGTGAGCGGGGAAGGGAAAATCTGGGGTAGATGGGAACGTCCCTTTGCCTGGGCCACCAGCCACATGTGTGGCCGCCTCTGGCTGTGACCCTGTAAAGAGGACTCAATTCTTGCCGCCCCAGATACCGAGGCCGCCCTGGGTCAGAAAGTGAGCAGCCCTTGGTGGCCTTCTGGGGGCATCTGAGAACATTCTGGGCTCTGGAGCCACCTGGACCCAGGTCAAAAAGCAGCTCAGCATCCCAGCTGACTGCATTCTGGGCGGGGAGGTCACTCTGCCTACCGATCTGTCAAATGGAGCTATGCCAGCCAGGCGGGGCTGGCAGGCGGAAAAGACAGCACGGGTGGTCCGGGGGTTCTCATCCAAGGTGCCTCCGTGTCCTCACTCAGCTCCCTCTCCCCCCATTCCCAGACACCATGGCCCCCGGGTCTCTGTCTCCACCGCGCAAAGACGCAAAGATCAGGGCTGTGTCCCCGCGGCCCGCCCTCCCCCTCACCTTGCTGGTGGCAGTGGCAGCCGAGCCGGGCAGCACGGGCGTGTTGGTGACCTGCACGTTCAGGTAATTATTGTCGATAAGCGGCCAGGCGCCCTGAACCTTGCAGGTCTGGAAGCGGTCTGTGAAAGTCCTGAGGTGCGGGTCCCCGAACAGGCCGCAGTGCGTGTAGTTGGGGGCGGCCGCCTGCCTGTGGAAGCTCTTCTCGTAGTGGCAGACCTCGGGGCTGTCCGAGCGCTCCTGGCTGTCCCCCGCCGGCGGGAGCGTGCGCAGGCGCGGCTGCGAGGTGGGGCCATCCTTGGAGCAGTTGTGCTGGCTCATGAGGTCCTCTATGCCATGGACCGCCGAGTGGTAGGCCAGGTCGCCCCGGCAGGTGCGGGCCGTCCGCCGCGTGCACAGGGCGTAGGTGCGCAGGGCCGCGCAGAACTCGGGGGCGTCGTCCGGGACGGCGGCGTGGCTCCCCGACGTGGCGCTCCAGAACTCAGAGTTGCACTTGAGAATCTTGCACGGGGACGTGGCTGTGGGGAAGGAAGGGACACGCCGTGAGGGCGGGGCCTGGCGACCCCGGCCTCGGCTACCCAGCCTTACTGGGCGCCTGGTGCAGGCGCCGTCGCGGCAGGACGCCTCTTCTAGGTCGCGCCACCCACTGGGTGTCCGCACAGATGGTGAACGCAGAAGAAAGGGCCCGCAGGAGGCCCGAAAGGGCAGAACCTGCTCTAACTGGCCTTCTGGATTCTTCTGCGCAGCCGGTAGTGACACCCGGTGCCCAGGCGTGTGGACCGGCACAGGAGTGGTCACCTTTTTTGGGAAGCAGGCCCGTGGGAGCTGACTGGCCATCCTCGGGCCTTTGACGTCTATTGACACTTTTATGGCCATCTCCAAGAATTTCGGCAGAAACAACAGGAACTCGGCAGGAAATTAAGCCCCACTATTAAACTGTCTCCAGCTCTGCCACTGTGTCACCTTGTGCGAACTACTTAAACTCTGTGCCTCATTATACGTATCTGGAAGGCAGGCTAACAGGACCTACCATGTCAGGTCTCTGAGAGCGTTAAATGATTTGTCACATGTGGACTCTGCACAGTGGCGGCATATAGCCAATGCGCAATGAATGCAGCCTGGTAGGACTGCTCACTCTTCCAGCCCTGGTCATCGAGGACCCACTGTCCCTCACGGCCACTGTAGCTCCATCCCTTGCTATCCTGCTCAGAAAAAGCAAGCTGGGAAGCAACTGAGAGTAGCGACCTTGAATCTGCCATAATGCCCGTAAGTCACTCACAAGCTTTGAGATCTTAGTGTTAATCAGCCAAAATGACCATGCCTCAGAACTGTGGCTTTCACACACCCGAATCTTGTACCTAGACACATGGAACCTGCCCTATCCTGGCCTTCTGGATTCTTCAGCACAGCCCCTAGTGACCACGAATGGCGTGCAGACCTACAGTAGGACAGACATTTCTACACAGGTACCAGGACAAAGGGGCTGGGGACCAGCTGGGAGGCCTATCCTCTTGGGTTGTAGCCCAGTGCTGGCTGGGATGGTCTTCAGAGGGGGAAGGAGGCCATAGCCGGGCTAGGCTACTAACTTGGAAAAGTCAGTTTGCTTCTCTGGAGTTGGTTTTACCTGTAAGATCGAGTTGTGCAGAACACCAGAACAGAAATATCTGAGGGCAGGTGATAAGAGAACACCCATCCAGCACTGCCTTGCTGCGCAGCCTTGTACCTGGGATTTCTCCCATCTCCACAGGTGGGCTGGCACAGTCCTCCTGGAGCCTAAGTCACCTGCCCAGGTCATATACCTAGTGGTATCTAAGTGAACACTTCTTTCTTTTAATTTGAGGAATCATATACTTATTCAAATGTGCACATTAGGAAAAAAATAAAACATTTGCTGGAAGAGCTATAGATTTTATTACCTTTATGTAAATTAAAGAGTCAGGTTAGGTAAATAACAGGAGAAGGTGGCCGCCTGACAGTCAGGAGATGGGCCCTCACTGGAATCTGACTGTGTTGGCCCCCATGGACTTCCATCTCCCAGAACAGTGAGAAAATAAACGTCTGCTTAAGCCTCCCAGTCTGGGGCATTTTAAAGCGCCAGCCCGAGCTAAGACAGTCATGGGGCAGGGGAGGGGGCCCTCCCAAGCCCCTCTGCAGAAGCTGCCCATATGAGATGTTTGAGTGCCCAAAGGGCCAGGTTGACCCAACTTCACCTAGCCCACTTCCCCATCTTGTGACAAGGACCTACTTTCACCCAGGGGATGATCCCTATAGCTTTGTAGAGGGAGAGGGGAGTCAAGACATGGTGATCCGAGCCCTTGTCCTCCGCCTGGAGACCCCCACCCCACCCCCATGTAGCCCATTCTCCACATCCTGGCTCCTGACACAGGGCATCCCGTTTCCTGCCTGCCATAACCCCTTCCTTCCTCTAGTTTTCACGGCATCCAAAAATGCCTCTTCTGCTCAGACACTTTTTGGGAGGTGGTGCAGTCAGGAACTCAGGGTCCTGAGACACAATTTCAACAAGTTTTGCCTCAGTCCTTGTTAATGAGTAAATGAGCAGATCTCTGGGTCTGTGGAAGAACTTAACAGGTGACAGATTTTACATCCTGGGGCAATGCTCAGTTGGAGAGTCCCACCAAAGTGGACCTCACTTGGGAGGCAGCAGTGGGACAAATGGTCAGGATCAACTCCAGCTCTGTCACCCCACAGCTGAGTGACCTTGGGTAAGTTCACTGACCTCTCTGAGTCATAGAGATGTGTGGGTACCTCCCACAGGGGTGTTACAGGGACTTCGAGTCACTGATGTAAGCAAAGCCTGAAGAATCGGGAAGGAATTTTCTGTACAGGTGAGGTCTCCCTATGTTGCCCAAGCTGGTCTCAAACTCCTGGCCTCAAGGGATCCTCCAGCCTCAGCCTCCCCAAGTGCTGGGATTACAAGCATGAGTCAATGCACCTGGCCAGTGAAAGTTTTGTGTTAAGTTTGTTCTGTTAAATAATTTACGGGGGAGGCTGATGCTCAACTAATAGCTAATGTGCATTAACTCAGTGCTAGACATTGTACATGTGTCCCCTTTAACCCTAGGACTCAGGACTTATTTATTACCTGCATTCAACAGATATGCAAACTGAGGCCTAGAGGCATTAACAGCTCTTCTCTCAGTTGCCCTGAAGGAGGCAGGATACACACAAGCTCCTTTCTCCTCCTCTCTCACACCTTTTGCCACAGGGCCACAAAGGTGGACAAAGACAAGAGTTCTGCCCTCAACGGGGCTTACTTAAGCAAAGTGCAGTGTCCCAAGACTGGGTAGTAGACACAGCAGTGAAGGAGGCCCATGTCTGAGTCTCACCTCAAAACAGAGGTAATGATAATGTTGATAAAACCCCTGTGCAGGTGACAGGTTGCTTTTCTGTTGAGTCCTCACTCCTTTACAGATGTAAGCTCGATGGCCTCAGGGCAGGTGGCAGTCAGAAGTGGAAGGGTGGGGACAGGCTCTTCCCTTTTCTTCCTTTTTTCTGTTTTTGTTTGTTTGTTTGTTTAGAAACAGGGTTTTGCTCTGTTGCCTGGGCTAGAGTGCAGTGGCATAATTATACCTTCTGGGTTCAAGCAATCCTCCCGTCTTAGCCTCCCAAGTAGCTATGACTATAGGTGCGTACCACCACACTCAGCTAATTTTTAGCCGAGCTTGGTGGCTCAGCCTGTAATCCCGTGCCTTGGGAGGCTGAGGTGAGTGGATTGCCTGAGCCCGCGGGTTTGAGACCCGCCTGGGCAACTTGGCGAGAGCTCATCTCTACAATAAATCAAAAAATTAGCCGGGCGTGGTAGCGCACACCTGTAGTTCCAGCTACTTGGAAGGCTGAGGCGGAAGGATCGCCGGAGCCCAGTAGGTCGAGGCTGCGGTGGCCGGGAGCGGCCACGGCACTCCAGTCTGAGCGACAGAGTGAGACTCCAACTCAAACAAACAAAACAAAAATTTTTTTTGTAGATTTGGGATTTCCCTATGTTGCCAGGCTGGTCTCCAACAAACTCCTGGCCTCAAGTCATCCTCCCACTTCAGTCTACCAAAGTGCTGGGACTACAGGTGTGAGCCACCATGCCAGCCCTGATTCTATACTTTTCAAAGTGCACTCACAAGTCCCTCTTTGGGTCTCAGCTGAGATCGCCTCAGCTTCCCCAAGGCCCAAAAGCATGATGCAGCCATAGGGACCCATTTGTCCCCAGGGCAGTAAACACCCACCACCTTGGTCTCAGGCCTTCCCTGCAAAAAGGCCTTCATGGAGCCCACCAGGAGGAGGGGCTGCTGCCAACTGACACATCCTTGACTCCTTGGGCTTCCCAGCTTCCAGGAGACTTCAAGCTAGCCTTGCAGATCTTCCTGAGAGTTTAAGAGGAAGACAGCATTTCCATCACAGATAAGGAAGTGGAAGTTCTCAGCAGGGGAATGGCTTGGAAAAGGCCACTGGCAGTGATGAGCTGGGACCAGAACTGAGATGCCCTTTCCCCTCTGCTGTCTCTCCAGGCGGTACCACAGCGGTCTGGGACCCATGGGCCTAAAGTGGATGTGACGGGAACGTCACTTCCCAGGGGATGGGCTGCAGGGATGCTAGGGCTGGAGAGTCCTCCACTGAGTGAGCTGAGCGGTCCCCAGCCCCACAGTCACCCAACTGCACTATCCACCGCACTAAATCGCCACCCGCAGCCGGCCCCACCTCTCCCCCCCACTTCCCTGGGTCAGGGACCTGAATGTAACCTGGCCCAGCATCAAAAGCAAAAGCTGTGGCATCACCTGCCAAAGAGATTCCAGAGAGGCTGATTTTTATGTGCCGTGTCTTTCAAAAAAGCAGGAGACCTTAACTCCCAGCATAAAACGTGGGCTTTTTCTGATGCAAATGTCCAAGGAAAGAAAGAAGGAAAGTTTGAGAGTTTGAACTGGATCTCGCAGCAAGTGAGCAGAAGAGGAAACCAGTTTTTCAGAATGATCCAAGCTGAATGCTAAAAGCCAGTGGCCTCGCAGGTGGAGGTGGCCCCTTCCAGGCCTGCAGCCACCTTTTAGGGGACACAAGACAACTGAGACGCATGGAGCCAGGGGATTTAAGGAAACTGATGGGAAGTTAGGACAATTCCTGAGCGTTCATTTCCATCTCAGCCATTGAGTGTGCCCCTGGACAGGGCCACTCCTGGACCTCTGTTAACCCTTACTACCTGGGGTTCTTCCTCACAGAGACACACAGAGTTTTGTGCCCCTCGAAGCACATCACGAGGCATCATGTGCACTGCCATGTTTTGTTTTGACCCAGGCCTCTCTTGAGGCCTCAGGCTTTCAGGATTAGCTACTCTGGGACAAACAGAAGCCTGCAAAGACAGTGGCCTGGCCCTGTCCAGGTTCACCAAGAAGATATCCTTGAACTTGTCCAGAGCCCCATGAGGTGGGGGACTTGGTTCCCAGACCCACTGGAGGTGGAATGGGCCCTCGGTGCTCAGGTGGGAACTCCTGGCAGCCACCTGGCCTATCTGCTTCTCTGTGCAGTCTATGACCTCAAAGAGCCCGGACATCACTTCGGGACCAAATGCAATGGTTGCTTTCCAAGGCACACCATGGAATTTTAGAACCTGGGAGCTGGGGGATGCCAGAGGTCACCAGTTTCCCACAGCAAGAAGTCTCCCTGTAGCAGAAGGGCCGCCCCCTCCTTCTGGTTCAGACAGCTCTAGCTGGGGACCCACATCTGCCTCCTGGGGACTTCCATATAGGAAAGGCCAGAAAGGCCCTGCAAATGTCGAGACAGCCAGCTGTCCCCGCCCAGATCGGGTTGCTCAGGAGGTGAACACTGAGATTCATCTTCCTTTCTTGCCCGTGAATCTCCTAAGAGCAGGACCCTTATCTTCGTCCTGGCTCCTACACACAAAGCAGCTGAGGAGAGACTTGATGCTTTTTTTTTTTTTTTAAACTTCCCACCCCCATTCAGTGTCTCTGGTAGAAATGTAGGGCTCCCTGGTGCTCTGGGCTCAGGGCTGGGGGATTGTGGGGAGGTAGCATCTTCCCCCTTGGAGAGGTGTGCTCCATACTGCCTTCCTTGTGGTAGAGAGAAAGCAACTCACTGCCCCACACCTCGTGTGATGTCGTTCTTTTCCTTTCAGTAGGACCCTGCACCTCTCGGTGAAAGACGGGGCCAGGAGACAGAGCACCAGCAGCGCCAAACCAGGCAGGATGAAAATATGTAAGCACCAATGCGGCATTAGCTGCTTTCCAGGCCTTCTTTGAACTGTTAATCAAGTCCAATCTTTCAGAATAATAGCCTGATTATTACCGCCCTGTTTGCATAACAAAGAAGCCCAATAAGACGTATTTTGCTGTGCACAAGGGGGTGTGAAGGATCGACCCTGAGAAAGCAGTCTTAGGAATGCAGTGAGCCGCTCCTGAGCCCGAACCCAGGAATAAAGACAATGCAATTTGCCACCAAGAAAAGCCCAATAGACCAATAAATTACCAGCGTGCAAAGGGATTAGGTCAGGTTTCAGTTGCTGTGTGGGAGGGGTGGGGTAAGGCAGAGAGAGAAAAACCTGCCCTCTCTTAAAGGGGTAAGACTCATTTTGAATGCAAGCTCCAGGGTCGAGCTGCCTTTGTCCAACTCTGTGTCTTGCCTAGAGGAACTGCCTGAATTCATTCACTCGCAGAAAGTTCTGGACCTTTCTATGTGTGCCAGGCACTGTGATGAATGCTGTTCCTGGAACAACCCCCAATGAGTCTCTGTCCTCAGGTAGCGTCAGTGTATAAACTTCTAGAATGCAAAGCAAATGTTTCATGTCTTATGATTTATGTTCCAACACTAAACAACAGCAAAGATTTAAGGATGGAAGCACGCGAGGGTATTAGGGAAGCAGCAGTTCAAAGAGGTCTTGACTGTGACAGGTGACATGGGCAAAGGTCCCCAAACAGGGGCCTCCAAAACAGCTGAGCTTGGCAAGGAGGCGACATGCCGGTTGGTCACAGTGTAGCCAAGCGTTTGGGACCAGACACCAAAATTTGAAATGCCAGCTGTGCCCGTCATGAAGCAACTGTCACTCAGCTTTAAAGCACTTCGCTAGGTGTGGCAGGGTCTCTGCAAACCTTTCACCAGGTCTCTTGTCATCGGGCTCCCTGTTAGATTCCACCACAAGGGGGCACTAGACAGACAAAGGAAGGCTGGGGGCCACAGATGGCTTTACCTTCTGTCCCAAGGCTGTTTCTCCCACCACTGCCCAGCAGTAAAGCCCTTTGCCTCCGTCGGAAACCTGGGACACTCAAAACAAAACAGCCTGAGCTGCTCTCCCAGGCTTGTTTTCCTTTTGCTGCAAGGGTGGAAGCTGCTTCCTGAAGCTCTCTGTATGCCCAGTGGTCCCCCTTTGCCCCTTCAGTCTTCCCACGCCTACTTATTTATTTAACAGTTCCCTAGACTAAGTTCCCTCTGTGGAAACACCCCAGGTGGGGGTATGGAATCTGACTGACATGCCAGCTTAGGGATTTCAGCTTTTATCCAGTTGATGGTGAGGGGCCCTGAAGAATGGTCACCAAGTACCCAGGGCGTGATCAGAACATGATTTTAGGAAACTGTGTAACGCAGAGGCCATGGCTTCAGTTAAGACAGAGGCAGGAGGAGGGAAGGGCCGGAGGGTGGCTTAAAAGAGAGATCACTGCCAGCCCTGTGGAGGTGCCAGCCTTGAAGCCTGAGACCTCCCGTGTCCCCTTCCTCACTACCTACCTGGATGCTAAGATGCCCTTCTCAGCAACATGCCATGTCCTTGGTCCCAAAGGAGGTGGGTTACAGAGCACTAAGGGGAGGAGGGGACAATTGCTCACATTTGGCATGAGACCCATGCTGTGGCCACTCTCCACCCTCTCCTGCCCCACATCCCTCAGCACTAAATCTAGAGGGGACAAGAGGAGCGGACAGACCTCCCGCCAATATTTGGCAAGCCCTGGCCTGGGCAGTATTCTGGAGTCTCCCTGAGTTGAGAGATGCCTGAGACTGCCTGCTTGTGTCACTCCTGTAGGAATTTCACTCTTATACTGGCGTAAACATCCATTCAGCTGTCTGGCATCAGATACGGAAAACAACACACCCATGTGCATGGTTGGACTTTTCACCAGGTACAGCAGACCCCATCTCACTTCACCGACAAGCAGCCAAAATGTATCACCATTCCTAAGAGGCATTTCTCTCTCCCCTGGTGCAACCTAAGGATGTCCCAGGGAACTGACCTAACCCGTGATGCCTACGTGTGTTCCATTCTTTGAATCCACTGGGAATTTTCTAGGTTTCCTCCAAGAACTGGTCTGCAGGAGAGAGCAAGGCAAGAGGAAGCTTCTCAGAGAACCTCAGTTGACCTAAGAGGGGGAGGGGGTAGGCTGGAGAGCCGGGGTTGTGGAGGGTAACTCAGGGCTGGGTTGAGCGTGGGCAGAGGTGGCCGAATGCCACTCACAGAGCTGAGACAGAAGCGCTGCCCTCTCTCGTCACACCCAGCCTGAGCTGCTCTGCCTCAGCCTCCACTCATGCCAAGTCACTGCAAGAAACCACAGTGAGTGCCAAGGAAAAGGGCACACCTCAGCTTTCCAAACTGTCCCCCAACCCAGCTCCCACTGGGGCCATGAGGAGCCAGAGTGTGCAAGATGGTTTGCGGGGACATGTGTTCACTCTCAGGCCCAAGGACACAACAGCCTGTCAGTCAGGGGGCCGAGGGCTTCTCTGGGTAAGAGTGGCCCACGGCAGGCGAGCACCGGGCACAGGACTCTGTGCCAGCACCATCCTATCTCGGGACAGAGAGCTAAACTCTGCTGAGTTCCAAAAGAACAGTGGTTATGGGCAAAGACATAACTTTTCAGATGCAAATGAAGCTTGCAGGTGAGCAATCTGGTCTTCCTGCTTTGAGGCCTAACCCCTCTTCCGGAAACGAGGGCTGGCCCCAGAGATCATTTTCCTTCCTGCCCCTGCCTCCAGCAACCCTGGGCTCATCTGCTCAGCCGCAGGTCCGAATGCGTTTGAAGTGGCTTTCCTCCCTCACTGCCGTAGGCAGGCAGGCCTTCCTCCTCCACCTTCCCCGTGCAGGGGGTGGGCAAATGTGGGCAAATGCCCGCCAGCTGGGCACATGCCCAGGGACACACACACGTGTGTGAGTCTGTGTTCATGGGGCATTCCTGGGCACAGGGAAGAATGGGCTCCTTTCTGCAGGGACCTGGGTGCAGAGGCATCATTTTAATAGGCGTCTGGGTCTTCTGACTGCTTGGGGGAAATTGTGCACGAAATGAATAAATAAGCAAAACCCAACGGACATAAATCTGACTTGGGAAAACCTGCATCAGGACAGGACTGCCAAATGGTCTTCCTGACCCGTGACTGGGTGGCATCTTCCTCTCTGGGATGCTAAGACAGGGATGAACAGGGAGCAGAGAGGGGCTTCGGGAGGAGGCACAATGCTAGACCCACAGAAAATGTGCTCACCCTTCATCCTGCTAGTTAAACATCCCCAAGGTTTATTACTTGTCCCCCACCCCAAAGCCTTATATATTACACAGCACAAAGTCTAATATACTACAAAGCAAATGTAATGACTGTATTTATCCAAAATCTGGGAAACGGGCAGGAGTCTGAGTTCTGCTTCTGGCTATGTAACCAGCTGTGGATGTGATGTCAGGGAAACTCTCCGACCCTCTGTTTCCTCGTGTAAAATGGGAATAATGAAACTTATGGGGATATACTTAAAGCATTAGCAGAGTGGCGGCCACTCAACAGAAGCTCTTTTAAAATGATTCTTCTCCTTCAATGATCTTACTTTGAAGAACAGCTTAAAGGTATTATCTCTTGAAGGATGTTTGTGAAATGTTAATTAGCAATGGTTATCTGTGGGAGGCTGGACCTTCTTTGGGTTGTTTTTATTTTCTTAGCCTTTTTGGCCTTTAGATTTAAAAATGAGTACTGTTTTTATAAACAGAAATAATGATTTTGGAAAACAACTTGAGAATCTGACAAAAATAAAAATCCCTGTGGTCTCTGACCATTGAGCAAAAACCAAAACAAACAGAAACACAAAAAAGTCGCGGGTCCTGTAGCTCCCAGGACTACGTGGGGTGTGCCTGGGGTGGGTGGAGATGAGAGGGGAAGCAGAAAATGGGGGTTCCTGATTTTACAGGCAGAAATGGTGATTTATGAGAGGGCCAAAGACCAAGACCCAGGAAGAGACAAGGCCAGGAGGAGGCTCAGCTGTCAGCAGCCAAGGTCACGGGTACCCAGGGCATTGGAGGGTCTGCACTGGACCCTCAAGAGCTGGACTGAGCAGAGGGGTGGCATTCCATTCCAAACTGGGTGGTGCCCTGAGCCAGGCCTGGCAGCTGCCCACGCCTAAGGAGTGGTGGGTTGGTATATGGGGGAAGGTGTCTGGGCAGATGTGCCAGAGCCATGGACATGAGGCTTGGGAAGAGCATGGGGACGAAAGTCAGAGACTCCCAAAGAAGGCCATGAGGAGCAGAAGTTTTAGAATGATTCATCTGTCAACACTGCGGTAGGGGACGAACCTTAGGCAAGTCCCAAGGCTGTCAGCAGCTGCAATAGCAGCAAGGTGACAGTGGGAATGGGCAGGACAGGGCGGCGGAAGGACCCCCAGCCCCAGGGGCCTGGACTGCCTGCGGAGGTCCCAAACAGATGGAGACAAAACTAGGGTGCCCAACCACCCTGGCGTGCCCAGGACTGAGGATGCTTCTCAGGACATGCGGCTTTCAGTTTTAAAATGAGGAAAGTCTTGGGTGAAACTGAGATAAGTTGGTCACCCTAGAAGAAATATTGCCTTCAGTTTCAGGCAGGTTCAATTTTAGCAAGCAGCGAAACACCACGGCGCCCAACGACTACCTAAAGTCGGGGGTCTCTGTTCAGTTACAGGTATTTCACCAAAGTCAGGATCTTTAGCAGGAACTATATTCTCCCCAGCATGTACACTGATCCCTACCCTCTTATCTCCAGAGGGCCCCCCGGAGCCCTTCTTCCCCATCTCACAGAGGGGTCTTATTTGGGCCCATGGATCACCTCTTCCCTAGTTCTCCTCCTTTGAGTACTGAGGCAACTACTATTAGCAATTTCTTCAACCTTGCAGAGGTCTCACTTCTTCAAACCACAAGACCAGAGACCCTTTCCCTCACACTCCAGTTTGCTTTCGGGGCACAAGGGGCCAACTGTCTACAGAACTTGATGCCTATCCTTTGCCCAGCCCTTCATACACTGGCTACCAGTTGGCTCTGTGGCCATCTGGTTCTTGCAACTGGACATCAGTTAATTCCCTCTGCTGATAGACTGAATGTTGTGTCCCTGCCCTCTCCAAATCCACATGTTGAAGGCTAATCCCCAATGTGATGGTATTTGGGAGGTGATTAGGTCATGAGGGTGGAGCATTCATGGGATCAGTCCCCTTACCTCTTCTGTCCTGTGAGGACAGAGTACCATCCAAGACATCAAATCTGCCAGTGCCTTAATCCTGGACTTCCCAGCCTCCAGAGCTGTGAGCAAGAGATGTCTGTGGTTTGTAAGTCACGCAGCTATGGTATTTTGCTGTAGCGGCCTAAGACACTCTCCTCTTGGGACACAGAGTCTTGCTAGGAGAGCATGTGGTAAGCAGGCAGACTTGCTTGCACATTTTTCAGCAGCACCTCTGATGGAAATACTCTTATCACTACAGCAGCACAGATGTGTCTGGACACCGCAGAGGGCTTGGTCTCCACAAGCCTCAGTATCTCACTGAAGCCTAACATGTCTAAAACAGCTACAGTTTTAAAGCACAAGATAAAGAAAGAAGGCACGATGAAAGGTTGGAGTGCAACAGTTCTCAGAAGAATGGACCTCAAACTTGGGCACCCATCACAATCCCGTTAGAACACAGATTACCCAGTCCCAGCTTCAATAGGTCTAGGGTGGGCCCAGAACTTGCATTTCTCCCCAGGGAGGCTGATGCTACTGGTCCAAGGACCACACTTTGAGAAACACTGTACTGGAGTATAGGATCCTCAGGTAGGAACAGGAAGCATGTCAACATGTCCAAAACGTATACCTGGATGGGTTTCCCTTAGGAATCTAAGTTGCAATAGCTTCAAAGTTTAAAAAACTATCTACTAACTGGGATTTAAATAGGATGCGATTTGAGGAATGCTCTTTAAGAAGTCTTTCCCAGCCTCCCCTCCTAGGTAGATGTGGCCACTGTCTGCCTGTGCTGTCTCCACAGCATCCCCCGAGTGGGCACCCTTCCAGTCCACATGAGACCATCATGCTGTTGTCCGCCTCAGAGCCTTGGCCCGAGGGCCCCCAAAGTTGTCAGTGAGTCAAGAACACAGTAGGCTGGCCATCCACGTCAAGTAAGTGAATGCAAACACTCTCAAAACACACAAACACTCTCAGTGTAGCAGAGGTGAAGGCATCTTTCTCCACATAACTATGTCCAATTTAATTTGCACTCCTATGGGTCTACTCCTGGCAGTCATTCAAGCTGACTAGCGCAGAACAAACCTAGGCTTTCACGGCTGCTCAGCCAGTTTCCACCTGTCTTCCGCGGGAGAGGCCGAGGCACACAGGGCCCCGAGTGTGTCTGGGTGCCCTGCACTTGCCAAGGCTTTCTTTCTCTCACTCCCACTCTGCTCCCCACCAGACCTGCAGGTTTTCTGACTTAATTCCAAAGCGGCCTCTGGGCCAACGTCTCAACAAATGTGACAGTCTTTCTCTTTGTTGTGGAAATTATCCATTTCATCCCTTACTTAAGAAACTATCTTTTGACCCAAGTTTCTAGAGCTCACAAGTTTCGGAGCCCCCAGTTTATTTGGTTTTGGGATAGTGGGAGCTCAGTTTTCAGTAAGGTGGGCAATTTTGACTAAATGCAGCTGTCAGGGCCTCAAATGAGCAGAAACACGAGCCAGCTGGCACGACAGGAGAGCAGTTATCTCTTCTATCTGCCAGGTTTTAGTTACCAGCCTTGAAGCCAAGAAGAAATGGGCTTCTTGGAAACAAAAGTGATGGAATTTGGGCTGTGAATTATATAACCCACCACTGTTCCTCTGACTATGCCGGGATAATTTAAAATCAAGCTTTTAAAATGGAGAAACAAATCAAGAAACAACATCACCACCACCCAGCCCCTGAAGCCTCCTACCTCCAGGAACTTCACCTAGTCCTTCTTTTCCTCTCTCTCTAGCCCTAAAAAGTTAACAAGTGCTGCAGCTTTAAGAGCGCGAAGGTGTTGTTTTAAGGGCCTCTAAGCCCCCCTTCTCAATTTCAGCTTTGAGCTGAGATCACATCCCCACGGCAGCCAAGGGACAAAAGCCGTTTATCAATCCATCTGATAAAACTTCTAGTGAGCTTTATCTGGACCAAACCAAGATGAACACCAATCGCAAACTCCTGCTTTTCCGAAAAGGGAACTTCTTTTTCAAGAAGAGACTGATTTTTTTCTTTTTTCAAATTTTCGGGAGGAAACCAAATCAGCCTTTTCGGCCAGACTCTTTAGTAGGTGGAGAAACTGCCTTTTAAAAGCAGTGGGGGCAGGGAGAAGACACCCTGCTGTGGGACCCCCTGTGGAGGCTTTGATATTTCAGGTGGTGGGCGCCTGGGGGCTGAGAGTTTCTGGGGACACCGAGACCCCTCTCCTCCCATCAGTCCCGGGCCGCCCTCCCAGTGGAATCTGGGGCTCAGGAGCAGGTTGCTGCTCTCTGGGACACTCCTGGGGCGCACTCGGCCAAGCCGGCGCTGGGGGCCGAGGGCAGGGCTGGGACGAGGGTACACGGATCCCTCGCCTGCTCCGTGCTGTTCGCTGTCTGCGTGGTCCCCCTCACTGGGAGACCCAGCTCGCAGGCAGGCCGAGCCGAACCTGCCCAATTTTGCCAGTTCCTTGAAACCCAGCTGGCTGAAGCGCAGAACAAAACAACCCAATCCGAGTCTAACTCAAGTCCTTTCTTACAAAGCTCAGTAGTGCGCGGCGGCTGTGGGGCCAATCGAGCTGAAATTTTTGCAAAAAGACATCTCCGAACTCCGAGAACACAATGGAAACCGCCGGGAGATCTCGCCTTGCACCGGGGGACCATTTGGCCCATGACACTGTGTTTATTTGTATTTTTAGCAAGAGAAAAATGGGTATAAAGGGTTTCACTGGCGTTTCCAGGCTGCGAGCAGCATATGGCAAAAATGAAATAAAGTTTTATGAAACATTATAAAGAAAACAGGCCGGAGATTTAAGTTTCGTGTCTCCCCCCTCCCCCCGAAAGTCAAAAAAAAAAGTAAAGAAACTGGAGCGTTTGGGAAGGAACAAATGCTTCTCTGTGGAGTTGGTCTCCCTTCCCCCAACAAAAACAAGAGGTCCGGGCTCGGAGGAATTTGAAAGCAGCGATCTGCCAAAAACATTGTGAAAAACTATGGGGGATTCATTGGAAACAGATGGGCTTTTTCAGCTTTAATTCTGAAATTCTCTCCCGTTTTTGACACAATAAAAACAAACAAGGGGCGACGCTGAAAGTTATCAAACAGGAGCACGAGCGCACGTGAGCCGGGTGCGTGGGTCTCCCCGCGGGGGCCAGCGCGTGGGGCGGGACGCGGGCCCCGGGGAGGGAGGGGGCGGGCGGGGATTCGCCCGGGACCTCGGGGGCGCCCCCGGCTCCACCCCAGCACACCGGGAAGGTTTGTCAACTGGTGGTCGAGGAGCTGGAGAAAGTGCCCCAGCGCCGAGTTTGTGCCTCCCCTTCTCCCCCTTCTCCGGGGCCCCTGGGAGGCGCGTTCCCGG
>NW_007247708.1:425813-430696 GCF_000164805.1 Carlito syrichta | reverse complement strand
AGCGCGCTGCGGAGAAAAGACAGCCCCGCTCCGCCGGCGGGAGCAGCGAGCCGGGAGGCTCGGTCCACCTCGGCCGCGGGCGCCCGGCGCGCCCCCCCTCCGGGGCCCGCCCCCCGCGCGCCCCTCCCTCGCCATCCATCATTCGGTTCCCCTCCAATGTCGACGCGGCCCCGCGCCCCGGCCGCTGCGCCCCGCCCCCTCGCGCTCAGGTTTCCGGGCGGCCCACCCGGCGAGGGGGCGGAGGCGGCCGGGCGGGGACCCAGGCGGCCCGGCTGCGGCGCTGGCCGCCGGACCTCGAGAAACCGGGCCCATGTGGAGGGCCCGTCCCGGTTTCCCGGCTCTCGCGCATTCGCCCCCACGCCCACAAAAAAGGCCCAGCACCCTTGGGCGGCCAAGCGCCGCCGGGCACAAGGGCGGCAACGCGCCCCGTTAATCCTCTCCACGAATATCCAATCCAAGTAGAACTGTTTGGAGACAAGCCTCAGCCCTCCTTTCCGACCAGACTGCGGTCCCGAAGCCGTCGCCGACGCCCCCTGGTTCGTTTGTCTCACTCAGATGTGTCCCCCGTGCAGGAGGCTAAAAAATCCGCTCACGAGCTGTCCAGGTCTGGGTAGACCCGCCCTCAGGACGTCAGCTTCTAGCACACCTCGAGGTTCCCGCCCGCCGTGACCCCGGGGAGCCCCATCCCCACTGGACTGTGGCCGCTTTCAGCAACCCAAGCACCTTGTCTGGGCAGCACCCCTGAACTAGGGGCCTGCGGGCCTGATCCTGCCACCCAGGGCACAGCGGCCACTGAGGGGGAGAGGTGGCTACGGTGGTCCCGAGGCGCACAGGGCCCTGCCGATTGGCACTGTCCCCAAGGCCTGCAAGGCCGCTCTTGGGAGGGCTTCAGGGTGGCGACCTTTCTTAACTCAGTCGCTTATTTTTCTGGGAGGAAAAACGTCTCCTCCCCAAGGTTCCCTAGGCCCTGCAGCTCTTCAGCTGTTGTGATATTTAAGGGACTGGCAACCTCCCCTGAGAAACATCGTCTGGATAAAACACAAATAGGCCCAAGCAAGTGTTTTCAGTCAAACCAATTCCTCTCGCAGCCCCCTTCCTCTCACTCCCAAGCCTGCCCATCTGGTTCTTTGGGGGAAAAAAATTCTGGGTTTTTATCCAATTTAGATGTTTCTCTTAAGCACTATCGCAGTCCTCACTTGCTACAGGCCACACAGGCTGCAGGGCTGTGTCTGTATTCAGGGCTCAGCCTGCCAGGAGGGGAGGTAGGGAGACGCATGCTTTGAAGGAAGGGGAGAAGGCTCTATGTCTGTGAAGACACAACCCAGCCGCAAGACTTCTCAGTCTGGCTTTCCCAAAACAGGTAAGAGAGAGGACCAATGCATCAGCCAGTTGTGCAATGGGGAAAAGGAAGCTGCTGTTTCCTTGGGTCAAAACACCATGGAAGCAACTATTCTTTATAGTTGGAGTGTGCTGTATTCCCCTCAAATATTTAGGTCTCAGATCAGCAGGCTCTAATTATTTCCCTCAAACCAGGACTCATTTAAGGCACTGGTTTGCAAAATGCTACAGGTTTGCCTGGTGAAAGCCCACCGTCTCAAAATGCAGGTTTCAAATGGACTTTCTTTCAAGCTTGGCCAGCCCTTGGGTCCGACCCAACAATTCATTCTGCAGAATCACAGGACAGCAGCCCATCCCAGCAGCCACCCTGGCGTGCTGAGCAGTCACTGTGCCAGATTGCACCGAGGCCATTCAGCGGCTTTTCACCTTTGAGCTCTACCAATTAACACCATTTGCTAGATTCTGCTTTTCAAGAGCTAGTTTTAGAGTCTCTGCTGATGAGAGAGACAGGATCATTAGCATCCTGGGCTATCTGAAGGTAATTAACCACCATCACTGTGGCAGCATCCCTAGGTTGCAGACCAGGGCTCTGGATCCTGCGGAGAGACTGGGCAGCCTGCAGAAGCCCCAAAAGCAGGCCCTTCCAGCGCTGCCCTTGCCCAAGAGTGGACCTTTGGCAGCAAGACTTTTAACTTTTATACCTCAGTTTCTTCATCTGTAAGGGACAGGCTGATAATATTGTCACCTCAAGACTGCAGCTGAATACAACCTGAAATAGGCCCTGGACCATAGGAGTTCCCCAGTGTCCCTGCTAGAGGCCCTCCTAGGGCCTGCTAGCCATTTTGGGAAGTCAATCATATGGCTTGAGCAAATCGTCTAGGAAAGAGACACAAAGGGATTTTTTTCTCATGAGGAAGAATGTGAGGCTGGATTTGGACATCCTCAAAGTGAATATTTGGCCGTCACACAGTTTAGGCCGTCACACAGTTTAGACACAGGGAATCCAGCCCTGAGCAGAGCAGTATGGGGTTGTATTCACCTTGAGGAATCTGTCTGTAATTGGCCGTACCAACCAACTTTTTAACAGCCCCCAATTTTAACAACCCCCGATTCTCTGCAGGAACAAGAAATTCTTTAAAAATGCTGGGTTTAGAAACTCAGCACTCCATTCACCACAGAAACTCATGCCCTAGCATCTGATCCCTTATGTTTTCTACTCTAGGTTGTAGTGTAGGCCTTGGAATAAAGACTTTCTCATGCTTGGCTCTTGCTCCCTTTCCCCAGGCATCCCTGGCTGTGGAGGCCCCACTGCTGAACACCCTCCTGTCTCTCCCTCTCCATTCTGGGGGAGGCTATTTGGGGGGCGGTGGTCAAGGGGCTCCCGTAAAGAAGGATTCTGCATAAGGCTGAAGCCCTCCCACAGGCAGTGGTGGGCGGGGACTCCAACTGTGCCCGTTTCTGGGTATGATCAGTGTGTTCTCAAACCTAGGGCCTGAGCCATCAGTCTATAAATATATGTATATTCAGGACCTACTGCATCCTCGTCCTTGGGGGATAAAGAAATAAATTGGGGGATATAGAAATAAATAAGACAGCCCCTATTTTTGATTTTTTTGGTAGAAACAGATGATAGAGAAAGATTAGTGGTAAGGAAGAGGCGAGGAGTGAGTGACCTTTACTGAAAAGGTGCTGTGTCTTGAAATAATGGCTAATATGTTGATGAGCCCTCACATGGTATCAGGTGCTGGCTAATTCTTTATATTTCTAGACACTTTCAGCCAAGGTAGTGCATAGGTTCTATTATCATCCTCACTTTGCAGATGAGGAAACTGAAGCTGAGCGAGTTTCAGTACTCGCCCAATAACTGGCTAATAAACGCCGAGCCCAGCACTCCAAACCCCATGCTCAGCATGCTGTCTGAGACATTCATTCCAATGATGGTGAGTAAGTCCACACCAGGCTTAAAGTGAAGGCAAGACAGATTACTTAACAATCACTTTAAATAAAGCATAACACAGACGCTGATGGGGGAGACACAGAACAACAGGCGCCAAGGGCCGCCAGCCCAGCCTGGGGTGCAGGAAGAGAAGGCAAGTCTTCCCAGTATGGAAATCTGTCCGAGGAAGATGGCAGGCAAGGGGGAGGGGGCAGGGAAAGAATTCCAGGTAGAAGGAACATCGAGTACAAAATGTCCAAGGTGTGGCTTGCCTAAGGATCTGCAAAAGCTCGAGCAGGGCTATAGAAAGAAGAGGTGAAACTGGAGAAACAGAAAGCAAGAGCTTGGGAAAGCACCTGGGAGGTCTACCTAAGGTCTCAAGAAGGAGAGATTTATTCTTTTGGGAGACCACAGGGAGGGGGGATTAAAAATAATACAGATGTTGCCCGGGCGTGGTAGCTCAAGCCTGTAATCGCAGCTCTTTGGGAGGCCAGGGCAAGAGGATTGCCTGAGTCCAGGGGTTTGAGGCCAGCCTGGGCAGCTTGGTGAGACCTCATCTCTACGATAAATCAAAAAATTATCTGGGCGTGATGGTATGTGCCTGTATTTCCAGCTACTTGGAAGGCTGAGGTGGAGGGATCGCCCGAGCCCAGCAGGTTGAGGCTGCGGTGGCCGTGGGCGTGCCTCTGCCCTCCAGCCTGGGCGACAGTGAGACTCTGACTAAAATAATAATAATAATAATAACAACAATAATAATAATAATAATTCAGATGCCAAGACCCTAGTCCAAAGCAGCTGAATCGGAATCTTTGAGGCTAGAGCCTGGGCCTTAACATTTTTCAACGAGCTCCCCCAGGGGATTAATGTGTAGAGGAACAGGGAGTTTGGTAAGTTCTATCAACCTCAGGCCCATGCTCTCCTTCCTCCTGGGAGGTGCACAGAAGACCCGGTTTATGCCTTTCGGCTTAACATCAAGACAAGATAACAATCACTTTCAATAAAACAGTGATGGTACGGGACCCAAACTGGACCAATCAGAGTCTCTCCCGAGACTGTTGCTATAGGAGAATCTTCAGTTCTGATCTCTGGTTCCAACAGAGGATGGGTTTAGGGCTAGCAATCTGGTGGGAAGGTCAGTGTTTATGTGTGTTGAGGGGCTGAGGCTGTGTTTGTGGAGCCAGCATACTGTTTGTACTTAAGTTGTATTTTATCTGGTGAGCTTTCTGGGGAGTGATGGAGAATTTTCAGGGTTAACCCTACCCAAGCCACTCTTCAGCATGTATCCTCTCCCCCCACCCCTCCCCCATGCAGCTCTGCCTGAGCTCCTGTGAGCTATGCTAGTACCTGTTCCAGCTGTGGGAACGAACAACATTCCTGATTTGCTGAAACTAGTTTGATTTAGATTTCTCTTCACGTGCACTAACAGAGTCCCATCTAGTATGGGGGAAGCTAATGATCCAACACTGGTCCTAGGTGTTTTTGCCAACCTCAGAGGATATGCTGCCTATGGTTCTCTTTTTTTTTTTTTTGAGTTGGAGTCTCACTCTGTCGCCCAGACTGGAGTGCAGTGGCCGCTCCCAGCCACCGCAGCCTCGACCTGCTGGGCTCC
>NW_007247708.1:414662-425793 GCF_000164805.1 Carlito syrichta | reverse complement strand
CTAATTTTTTGATTTATTGTAGAGATGAGGTCTCGCCTGCCCAGGTGGGTCTCGAACCCGCGGGCTCAGGCAATCCACTCACCTCAGCCTCCCAAAGGCGCGGGATTACAGGGTGAGCACCGAGCCCGGCTGCCTATGGTTCTTAATGTATCATTTATTGGCCAAGGATTTGGCAACACTCCTTGAGCATCCTCTCATTCCTTATCCACTGAAAAATGTTTGCCTAGAACATGTCTTAAGGAACTGAGTTGCTTCAATTTACAACTCAGAGTGGGAATCAATGATTCTTTTTAATTTATTCCTCAAATTCCTCTTTCAAACTTCAAGGGCTACCCTGGGGTCTGGTCATCTCAGTTTTGATGAACTAGTCCTTGTCTGCTTACTCCATAACCTTCAAGGTTTAATAGACTTTGCTCACATCGTCTTTCTGCCTTCATCTTTCCACACAAAAGCCCTGAAGGAACAAAGCAGCCCAACCTCTCGTGAAGGACTCTAGGAGATTACGTGGCTCACCTTTCCACAGTTCTGAGATATTTTTCTCAAGGGGAAGGTAATAAAACTGCCAGGTTTGGGTATAGCCCAGGTAGAATACTATTTTTGGCTTGGTTTTCAATATCATTTTTAATAGCATTTTAGCATTTTCTGAACACTTGGTCCTGAGTGGCCTTAGGCAAACAAACATTTTGCCAAGGTCCCCAGTATCCTTTTTTTGTGGCTAGAAACAGACTGGACAGAGTCCATTTTCTTGTCATTTGGATTATGTTCTCGTAAGTGCATTAACTGAGACTTGCGCCTGTAAAAGCTTCATATGCATCTTCTTGGTAACTCATAAGCTTGTCCTGCAGTTAATCACCGTTTGTTTGCCATCGCGGCAGAGACTTCATTTCATCCCAAGCCTGGAACCATCTGAGCTTTTCCCCCTCCAGATAATCTATGCACATTTACACTAAGTCTAGGTGCACCCACAATCCTAAGAGATCCCCACTGTTAATAATTCTTCATACAGTAAAGTACCTGCTTATCCTATTTTTTGTTTCCTGTCTCTGAGGATAATTCCGATGCGTGGTGATTTCCCCCCACTTGCTGGAGTGACTTACTATTGTAAATGACCTTTGGGGTGGAACTTTGTCAGAAGGAATTTTGAAAGTCTAAACAGAATTCATCCCTGGGTTTCTCCCTCATCTCCAGGCCTGTTTCTTCCTCCTCAAAGAATGTTAATAGATTGGTTCGGTTTCATGTGCTTTTCAGCAAGTATATTGTGCTTCGTCCAGCTAATTGGGACTTTAAAGTGTGCTTAGTGACAGCACTTTTTAGTATATATTCAACCAAATTGGTTATTTAAAATGCCCCTTCCTAGATGGGTGGGCTCCCTTTGTGGGCAGGGGGCACAGTGTGTATGCACTTGACACAGGCTCCGTGGGCCAGGGCAGTTGCACATTTTGGCCACCAGGACATCACTGCCATCCTTAATTATCTGGGGCTTCCTTTCTGTGTGTGCCCACTATTTAATTTGTTTTGGTGCTCTCTCCCTCACCACAAGGGATTCTGCCTCTTAGTAATTAAAACATATAGATTTTCTACTGGAGAGGTTAAGGTGAGAGGATGGCTTCAGGCCAGGAGTTTGAGACCAGCCCAGGCAAGATAGCCTTTGCCTCTAAAAAACAAAAATAAAAATATATATCTGTCTATCTATCTAGATTGTATTCCAATATTCTAATTTTTTTTAAACACACATTTCCCTGATACTCCAATAACTCTCTTTAGAAATGAAGTATCTTACCTTCTATTTGAATTATTTCAGGTGGATTTGAAACACACTAGATTTTAGTTGCTCTTGGACATGTCTTTAAACAAGTGTTATCAGATTAATTACTTTCCCCCCAACATAAGGAAAATCCTTTTTACATATTTATTGTTTTCCTGTTGAGCTCATTTAATAAGTACTAAGTACTTGGCTGTGGGGCAGGCTCTGAGCTGGGTTTGGGGGGTTCTGAGATGAGCAGCAGACAGTCCGGGCCCACTCCAGGCAGCCCAGAGGGAGAGTTAGATGGGAGGATGTATCATCTCAGCACATGATGAGCCCTCTAAAGGAGTGGTTATGCCGTGTCTCAGGAGCCCCGAGTTTGCTCCCCATCCTCGATACTGCAAGTCAACCTAGGCCTTGACAAAGTTGGTGAGGCTTTTAGAGATAGGAAGGCTCTATCGGGAACTTAACAAATAGGACCAATGACTGCAAAACTAGTTGAGTTAAGTTTGGCGATATCCACATTACCCAGAATGCTTTTCTCCATTAGCATCAGCCTCACACCATCTGAAACAACCTATGCCCATTCCTCTTGGACAATCAACATCCATGAGTCCTCTTTCAGTGGCGGAGTCTGGGAGCTGTCAGGCCCTGGAGGTTCAGCTCAGTCTGGGACATTTGCATGGAGTACCCCTCTTGGGACCCCCCCAAAAGCACATCTCTGCTGATAGGTCTGGATGTAGTCACTGTGCTGGGAAGGTACAAAAAGGGATTTCTAAGGAAAGAATATGCTAGGAGAACAAATTTTCTGGGCTTCCAGTTTCCCTGAGTCTAGCGTTAAATTTATTTTTTAAAAATTGAAACAGTAATATAGGTCCATGCTAAAAAAATCAATTTCCTATTAAATGAAATCAGGTGACTCTCCCTGGAGGCAATAACTGCTAACGGTTTCATGTGTGTCTTTCCAGATGTTTCCACGAGCATAAAAACACATACAAAATCTATGTAACTAATCTATTAATTTTACCAAAAACCATTAGCCACCTTTATTATATATATATACTTCTTATTTCTTTTTATTTATTTACTCATTTATTTTCTCTCTCAGTTAAATAGTCCTTTAAATCCCTCCCTTGTGGCAGAAGCTGAGAAGAGCTGAGTTCCCCAATCAAAGGGGATGGATACAGGTATGTAGAGACAGAATGAAACAGAAAATAGCCATGAGGGGCACGCCAAGTGTCTTCCCCTTCCTTTTCCTGAACTGTAGTTCCCACTTTTTTTTTTTTTTTGAGTTGGAGTCTCACTCTGGCCACCACAGTCTCGACCAGCTGGGCGCCGGCGATTCTTCCACCTCAGCTTTCCAAGTAGCCGGAACTACAGGCATGCGCCACCACGCCCAGCTAACTTTTTGATTTATTGTACAGATGAGGTCTCACCATGTTGCACAGGCTGGTCTCGAACCTGTGGGCTCAGGTAATCCTCTAGTCTCGGCCTCCCAAAGTGCTGAGATTATAGGCTTGAGCCTCTGTGCCCGGCCTATAATTCCTACTTTTAAGACATTTCCTCTGTCCCTTCTCACTTGGAAGCCAGACAATGGACATGTACCCTGCAATGCAGAAGGTAAGTAACCTGCCTGAGGTTGCCCAGCTGGCTTGAGGTGAGCGGGCCTCTGGCAGGTCAGGGTTACTCCCGGCCACCATGCCCCTGTGATGAGCTGCTTCTCAGGTAGGGAGTTTTCAGTTTTTCTCTGCTTCTCTCAGTTCTACCTATCCTCTGGTGTGAACAGAAGTGAAGACTCCCTTGTGTTCCCTGTTGTCCATTCTCCCAGCCCCGGTCCAGGTGTGGTTGGAGCCCTCCTGAGAAACTGCCAACAGTTTCTGGGGTTCATTTCCATGGTGCTTGGATGGATGCCTCTCCTTCCATCTTTCACACCTGTCTTTCTTGATTTCCAGGATCCCCCTGGAGCCCCTGGGCAGCCTTGTTTTTTCTTTCCATCCTTTTCCCATTTCTTCCTACGGAGATTATAAGCTGGTGCATAACTGGAGTTTCCTAATGAATGTCTTCCCCCAACCCTCTGCCACTCTCCTCTTGAAACTCTTGTCTAAGACTGTGGATCACACCTCCTGTCTGGTCCACATGCTTGCAAATTCTTCTACCTACAAAGCCCAGTACAAAACAGTAGCATTTAAAAATTGCTTAACTGTTAGCGTTGAGATGGAGACTTCCAAGACATTGCAGTCAGTATGTGGAGAGGGACAGCCCTGGGATCTGGGGTGGCTCTGCCTCCAGCTGTGTGGCCAGACCGTGTCCTGTCCTATCTGGGGCCCTCAGTTTTTCAATCTGCAGAATCATGACCTGGCTGTCCAGGGGTCCTCCAAGCTCCAGAGTCCCCATCTCCAGGGACCCAGTGAACTGATGTTGGTTCGATGACTAATTGGCATTGCCCACACCTGACTCCCAGGAGCCATTTCAGGGCCTCATCTGTAACACTTCTGCAATTTACAATAGAAAATGTTGAGAGCAAGTAGGAACTGTTATATGAAGAGTGACATTTTTATGTTTTAGTGTCAGCATGAAATTATTCAGTTAATAACCACCAACAATACTACGGTATACCTGAAACCACACCTTAGAAACATATAGTTACCCTCTGTGGTTTTAATGCAGCTTTTGGTTACACACAAGACATACCAGGTTCCTCTAATGGAGAGCAGACCACACAGTGTTTACCACTCTCCATTCCAGTAAGTTCTGGGGAGACGATCTAGTTTGGAACCATTTTTCTACCAAATGGTAAGTGTTTGAACTGACAGTGAGTCTGTGTCTCTCTCTTTCAACCAGAAGGTTGGAATACTTGGATTAATGAACAATGTGGTGCCAAGCACAAATACCATAGACATTTAGCAATAAGAACAGATAACCAAGTTATTCATCAAATTCAAAACTGTTTAGAACGGCTAAGAAACACTGAAGTAGAGAAGATTTCCAGCTGATGGGAGGTGGGGAAAAGTGCCAGTCCAGAAGGAACAAATGTGTCGCATTATGTGACATGCTCCTCCACTACCTATTTCTTCCTTAAACGTGTTGGAGGCTGAGGGAATGTCTTCACTTTCAACATTAGAGAGGCAATACAGTGCGCTGGCTAAGAACATGCTGTCTGATCAGTCTCTTCAGACCTCACTTATTTTATCTGTAAAATGGGGCTATATTTGTAGCTCCCTCAGAAGATCGTTGTGAGGGTTAAAGACTCAATACAATAACAACCCACTTAGAACAGATGCATGACATAGAGTAAAAGGGTTGATAAGGAGTTGCCAATATTAGTTTTATATCATGGTGAGGAACCATTGTATGGATTACAATGGAGTATCTATTCTGTGTCAGATTCCAGTAGAGCCTCTGTATTTGCCAGAACTGGGGGAAATCTGCAGAATTCCAACGGGACTCAGATAACCTTGATTTCTGGAGTCTAAGTACATTTTCAGTTATACCCAAGGCCTGGTGAGTACCATTATAAGAAAAAATTCCCCATGGAAATGCAGTCAACTTACTCCACATCTTGATACTACGTTATATGACGGGCACCGCTATTTCCATTTCATAAATGAGACTGAGACTGGGGGTGGCTAAGTGACTAGTTTAAGGACACCATAAATATAAATGGCCAAGCAAAGGCTCAAACCCAGGTCCTGCGATACCAAGTTCAGTGTTTTCCCACCAAGCCACAACTGCTTCTCATCTTTGCCAAGGATTTATTTTTTTTCTGTCTAATAATATGCCCCATATGTATAACAATGGATCACACATTAGAAATGGTAATGTTTAGAGATATATTGTTTCCCAGACATTGATAAAAACATAAAAATGTTTTAAGGAAAGAAAAACTTCCCTGAATAATCTCCCTCACACCCCTGTTAAAAACTAGGAAGTTGAAATAGTTCGATGATAGAATTTTTTTTCTTTCTTTTGGGGATGACAAAAGGCATTTTTAAGATCGAGTATTCACAGAGTACTTAGCTGGATCAAACAGCCTCTGAATGTCAGTTAAATAGATTTACCCAAACAACAGGAAGATGCTTTGGTAAATCTATCTACAGTATCAATTCACTCCAGTTCTTTCAGTCCGGGAGCCACTTGGAGCAGGTCTCAAGTTTTAAACCAGATGGGCTTCTGCCTTTAGAGATCAGTCACTGACCCAGAAAGAGCAGGCTACAGCACCATCCTGGCTTGGATTTGCCTTGCTCTTGGTGAGTCTTGGCCCAGGCTTAGTGGGGCAGGATGTTCCCTACCAGGCCCCCAGCCAGTGGACCTTGTCAATAGCATCCATTTACTCATGAGGAAATCAGATACCTGGAGCTTCGAGGTCTACTTTCTCAAAATGCTTCCAGCAGAGAAAAATAAAAGCAATGTAAAACTTTCATAGCATGGAAAAAAGGTGGCATCTAGCCTTTGCTGCCATATGCTCTTGAGATGCCCAAAGACACAACACCAAGTGTTTCAGGACAGTAAGAGAAGCAGGTTGAAATCAGTATTCTGAAATCTGAATGTCAAACTATTTTCGCTGCACCGACTGATGTGTAAGAAAATAAATTAAACTCCCTTGAGCCTCATGTTCTGGGGCAAAAATGACCTGCCCAAACTTAGCAGTGAGGAGTTATTAGCAGGGCTGGACCTGGGAGGAGATGTAATCATGAACCTCATGATGTCTCCAGGTGAGCCTGGCCTCTAAGCTCTACCTCTCTTTTTGATTTGCCTCCCTTGTATAAATAACTGGGAAACTATTTGAGAAAGTGCAGTTCCATTTTTAAAAAAATCTATAATTTATACTGTGCCTCCTTTCATAAAGATACCAAACGAAATGTAAACGAAAGTACATTATTCACCTAAACTTCCAAATGTTAATTATTATTCATTCCAAGGTACCAATTATTTTGAGGAAACCCTGTAATTTTTTATGATTCTGTGAATGAAATAGGCATTTATTTCTGTGTGCTCTTCTGACAATCAGAAGAAAAACCTTGTGTGGAAGAAACAAGCGTCCAGTGATATACTCTTGCAAGAGCAATGAATTTGACGGGATGCCACTGTCAAGTGCGGAAAATGTACACTGGCAGTGCATTTCTAAGTCACTAAGATGGCCCAACATTTGTTCAGCAGACGTTTTTGAGCAAGCCTTCTTGAGAGCCAGCACTTTAACAGTTAAAATGACAGTCCTGCAAGGGGAAGTTAATTAGCAAGGCCTTAGAGTCTTACACTTGTATCAAACTTTGATACAGAGAACCAAACTTTGTGGAAGTACCTTAAACAATTAGATCTGGAGATTTTAAAATAGACAATCTGGAGAAAAGGGCATGGTATGGCAGAGATCAGTTGGGAAATGCATAAAAGTCTAAAAGGGGAGTGAATTCTGAAGCAGTGTCTGCACTGTGCCTGACATCCTTATAATGTGACGGATGTTTTTAGAAGGCCAGCGTGGGTGAGTCTGGGTGTGTTTGTATGTTTCCACCTAATCTCGTTCAAAGACATCACCAGGGAGAAACCTCTTCAAAATGCTTACAGAGCAAGAAAATGGTTTGCATCCGTCTTCCAGAAGAAAAGTGTACTAAGAATGAAGTAATGGTCCGAAAATTCCTACTGAGAACTTAGGCAGGCTATCTCTGTTCACACAGTCAGAAGAGTGGAATACTATCGGGAGGCAGGGCGAACTGTTGCTGTCAGCCAGAGAAAGCTGCTCAAAAGACCTTGAGATCGTAGGGCCCATGAAGATGGAAAAACAAAATACAGGGAGAAGCCACGACAGATGGTAATGACTAAAACACCCTCGGGAGCCAGAAGTCAACAAATTTCAGGGTGTTTTTGCTCACATTGGCTGATCTCTGCTTTGGCCATGGAGGACACAGTATCTGTGGGAAGCAGCCTTGTTTGACCAGATAGTTGACAGAATCTTTTGTTTTCGAGTTTTTGCCTGATTTTCAGACTCTGGCAGATTCAGTATCTTGATATCCGAAAGTGCTGCATCTTGTAGCGTTGCTTTAAACAAATAATTAAGAAACGAGAAGTGAATCCAACCAGCAATTTGGTAATAACTCTCTGCATAGACTGTGTTTGCTACACTTTTCTTACTATAGTCACTTGGATATGACGATTTTATAAGCTGGGTAGGTACATAGTGCATTTTTATGTTTGTCAATTAGCAGTGGCTTAAAATTTTAAAAATGAGTTATAAAAGATATTAACATTTGTTAATGTCTGCCCAAATTTCATAATTCCTCCTTCTTCTTGCCCTAAGGATTGTGAAGTTCACACCTCACTAGGCATTCTTGCTTCCCGACCCCTGGGCTCTAACAGGATACAGCATTTTCTACTCCCAGGACAGACTTGGCTAAGAAATGGGGTGTCCTTTCAAAAGATGTTCATTTGTTCACCTGTCACCAAGGAAATGACTTTGGCATGGCCTTGTACTTACCCTTGGTTGAGGCAATCCTTAATTTTTTTCCACTGTCCTGTTCATTGTTCCTTTATAGCTCTGTTGCTAAGAGAAGGGAGGCTGAAACTGAACTGTTATTTGGGCAAAATAAGAAAAAGAGGAGCCTATCACTGGGATAGGACTGGATACCAGACAAGAAGCCTCCCTTCTCAGGTTAAACTTATGTTCAGTTGTTTGTTGAATGACTAAACAACGGATATTGTTTGAAAAGCAAAGCCATTTTCCTAAAGAGACACAGGAACACCAAAGTCACTTAAAAGTTATCTGGCGTCGGTGGCTCAGCCTGCAGTCCTGCGCTTTGGGAGGCTGAGGTGAGTGGATTGCCTGAGCCCGCGGGTTCGAGACCCGCTTGGGCAACTTGGCGAGACCTCATCTCTACAATAAATCAAAAAGTAGCCGGGCATGGTAGCACGCGCCTGTAATTCCAGCTACTTGGAAGGCTGAGGCAGAAGGATCGCTAGAGCCCGGCAGCTCGAGGCTGCGATGGCCGGGAGCGTCCACGCACTCCAGTCTGGGCGACAGAGTGAGACTCCAACTCACAAAAAAAAAAAAAGTTATCTGAACTTATCTTTGGGATATCCTAAGTCAAGTTCTAGAACAATTACCTTCTAGGGTAGTGCCATTTCCTTTCACAGAACTAAGATTCCAATTAGCCTGCACTGGTTTCAGGTAATCCCTGTCTGTTTTTGCTCAATTGCACTCGGTACATCCCGTCTCCTTCCCTGGATGGTGAGCTTTTTGACAGATCAGTAATCCTGTCTTCTTTCATGTCTACACTGCATGCTTTAAGGCATGGACACATTTTGCAACCATACTTGGTAAAAACAAGTGCTTGAACTTAATTCATGTGGTGGCAAGGTTATAGGGAACAAAAGCACTTTAGACCCAAAGAACCCTGGCCATACCCTTCACCTCTCTGGTCATTGATTTCTTCTTCAGATAAATGAATACACCCATACCTGTTCCTGCCTGTTTCCAGGGAGCAGTAACTGTCACTGTGAGAGTGGCTTGAAAACTCCCTGTCCCTATTCATTTCATTCTGCATTTCCTCATCTAAGAATTCTTGTATTTGGCCTTTCATGGACTGTTAAAGAGCAGAACCAAGGGATAATATTAAACAGGGATTCTTCTGCCTGCATTCTGTATTATTACAGCAAGTCATGTCTCGGGAGAGGTTTGTAAGAGGGAAAGCAGACAGAGGTTTCTCAGCAAAAGTCAAAGATGCCCTCCCTGAATGAGATGCCAAGCTACTCTAAGACCCCTTTTGTCACAAGTCTGGTTATTAAATAAATACCTGTCGATGGAGACAGTTTGGAGACAGCACGGAGGGGCAGGCAAGACACCCACCATTTCACATGTCTGCTCGGAGTGTAAGGGCCTGTCACCTGAGAGAGAAATAACAGAGGCAGGGCTCTTGAAAAAAGGAGTCTCAGACCTTCCTTACTAGCACCATAACCCTGAGGGGGAAGGGGGCTTGCACCACAGTAGAACACCACACAACCCTCCAAGGAGCCAGTATGTCCTTTAGAATGGGGCGAGCCCAGCTCACTGCTAATACCAGTGGTGCCAAAAATATGTATATACATTTTAACAGATGTTACCTATGTATTACTTTTAGTTTGCCATAATCAGAAGTGTCTGGACACTGATGGTCACCACTCTGAGCACCTCTTGTAATTGCAGAAGTCAAACGTGACTTGCATTCATCTTTTGTTGTCAGTATATTGAGTATTGCAATTTTAACGCCGTTTATCCTTTCTTAAAATGTGTCTACATTTTTTTTGGGGGGGGGGGCACCCTCTGTATATGATTTGGCCTGGAAGGTGGCAGCAAAAACCAGCCACTGGGAGCGTGGAGAATGCCTGGATGTGAGGTGCCCCACCCAGAACCTTTGTCTGCGCTGCCTGCCATCCAGCAGCGTCTGCCCCAGTTGTTAATTGGAGATCGTGTCCCTGGAAAGGCGGCTTGCCACCTGCTGTGATAATGGAACAGCAAGAGTGTGCCAAAAAAAAAAAGAAAAAAACCATTTTGGGTACTATATCATTCCTGTACAGACTGACACCAAGGACTTCACTGGTTCTCCTTCCTCTGCCCTTCAGAGAGCATAGCCAATCTCTCTTCTAGGTGTCATGGCTCAAAAACCACCTGAGAAATCACCTGTCTGTAAAGCACGGGAGAAGGGCAAGGTCCGTGCGTAGGTTTTCCAGATCTCTGCGAGAGATGCCCGAGGCAGGGGCAGCTTCTTACGGCTGGTAACATTTTATGTTATGTTTTTGTTGGAAGATTCCAAAACCAGATGGAGGTGATGGATCTCCTTGAGATGACAGCCTGCCGCTCAGTACGACCCGCAGTTCCGTCCCTGGAGCTCGGCGTGCTGAGCTCAGGGCGCTGGCACTGTCCGCGGGACCCCAGAGCTACTTTTGCCTGAACGCGACAGCTAGTTCCCGCCGCCCCACCTCGCGCAGGAGTCTACTTTGAGAACACCCAACTTCGTGCCTGAAAGAAACGCACAGCTCCTCGTTTCCGCTAGATGGCGCTATTTCCCCGAATCCATCCCCAAGACACCCAATTTATAAAATAAATACAATCCGACGCCTTCCGAAACCACACCACACGATAGCTGCTCACAGGCTCCCATCAAAATCTCAATTTGGGGGATTAGATTTGCTACCTCCGAGCAAATCGAATACAGTCACATTAATAAGATGCAGTCAAGAACTGCATTCAGGCGTCCCCCACGTCGGCCCTTCCCCTAAATGCACCTGTCCCCTAGCCTCGGCTGGTACCCAGAGACGAGCCGCGGCGGGTGCCAGGCGCCGAGTCGCCGCCGTGCCCGCCCGTCCGCTTGGGAGCGCCGAGGCCGCTCGGGAATCCGGCCCCGAGTCCCGCACCTTCCTGCG
>NW_007247708.1:410594-413703 GCF_000164805.1 Carlito syrichta | reverse complement strand
GCCCCCGCGCTCGGGTTAGGGCGGCCGCCCCCCAGGGCGCCTCCAACTTCCCGGATTCCTCGCGGCGCGGCCGCGAGTGCACTTGTAAGGCCTTGGGTTCGGCGGTGGTCAAAGGGGGACTCCCGAGGTTTCTGGCGAAGGCGGTGACATCCAAGAGCCAGGCTGTTGCGCTCTGCAGAGACGCACCTTTGTTCTACTGAGGTTTGATTTTTGCTTAAAAATCTTTTTGAAAAAAAAGAATACACATGCATTGCGTGCCCAACACACGAAGACGTTCTTTCGTCCGATTTGGCCCAGCTCAGGAGTGTCTAGAGCAGAGAAGTCCATATCGCAGCCCCTCCCGGCGGCAGCGGCTTCCCAGGGACGAGGCGGTCGGGGCGTGCTCCCCGCAGTGCCCCGCAGTCCTCGCCGAGCGCTTTTACCCGCACACGCTCTGATCGCAAGTGGAGCCTCACGGGCTTTTCAGAAGAATGTTTTCATCCTTCGGCGCATGCACCCACTGGCGAGAACGCGGCCACGTCCGAGCAGTAATTCCCCGGGGGCTCTGGGAACCCCGGGAAGGACCCTCGAAGAGCCACCCGGTCGCCGAGTGTAGATCGGACAGCCCAGCTGGGGCTGAAGTCCGTCTGGATACCTGGCTCACGCCCAAATTAGCACTGCACGGTTAGAGAAATTTGCCGGGACATTTTAGACAGGGTTATGACCTTCCCTTTCTTACAGAACAAACCGTCTTGAGTCTTGATATGATGAGAACTCTGGATCTGCACAATGAAAAGATGTCGTCCACGTGAAAACGTGATCGTTATTTAGGCGTGGGGTCTAGAGAAATGTGGTTTTAAGTCAATGGTCTGTGTTTTATTTGTCAAGTGTATTTAGATACTCCCATAGCTGGAATATAAATAAAATGCATGTGAGTTAGCTGGAAGTGATTGGGTATTGGTTTCTGTCAGTAACTCTGACCTTGAGCAAGTCATTAAGCTCAGTTGTGCCTCAGTTTCCTCATCAATGAATAGCAGAGTTGTCCTAGATGATGAGTGTGTGTGTCTTCCTGTCCTAACATTTAGTGAATAACAAATTTCTTCACCAATTCACCTTTCACAACTTAGCTCCAACAATCTTCCCTCACCCAATATGAAGTCCCCACATCCCTGACTACCCTTCCTGTGTGTGTGTGTGTGTGTGTGTGTGTGTGTGTGTGTGTGTTCCAGTATCATTTTAATTCTTGTCTTTGGAAAGTTCTATTTCCAAGCGTCATTGAAACCAGGGTCCCTGCTTACCCTTCTGGAAAAACAGCAATGACAACAGCTTGTGGTCTTAAGAGAAATCCTGGGGCTCTGACCAGACTACCCTTCCTAACACAGATCTCACTCTACGATCATGCACTGGTTGGGGTGCCCTTCCCTGAAGTGTTGACCTTTCCCACCATCCTGTAAACATCGTGGGGGCAGGCACCAGGACTCTGTGGGGTCATCATTGCAACTCTAGCACATAGTACAGTGCCTGGCACACAAGACTCTCTGAATGACTATTACCCAGAGATCATAGCTTTCTTGCTGTTCTTCCAAATCACCTGGCATTTTCGAAAGAGCTGTAAGTGGAAACATGTCTTCTCAAAAAAGTACCCAGTAGAGATTTTCTAAGGCAAGGGACAAACAGTCCACTGTCTAGGTGAGGACAGACATTCTTAGCTCAATCACCCGACTGTGGAGGTGACCAGTAGGTGTTACCTTGATGAGTGTAGACACCCATGAAGACAACGGATATTAATGCTACTCATTAAGTACTTGATTAAATTGGAACTACACATAAGCAGTCGGGATACACACATGAGCATTCAGATTTAAATGAGGCTGTGGGGTGTGTTTAGGGTGCAAATGAACAAATATACGTGCTTTCATCCAACCATCTAGAAACACTCCTAACATAAAGCTCCAGGGAATCCTTATCTTTCTTGACTGCAAAAGGCCTGAATTCCTTAAGAATATGAACAGGAAATAGGCTAACCTGGGTATAAGAATTTTAAAAAAAGTAAGTCTGTTAAGAAACAAGAGGTAGGGGAAGTGAATGTCTAAGTCAGTGCAAGGCTAATATTCACAATATTCTCCCTTGTGTGATGTGCAGAGTTGCCAGGGGAGAGGTTGAAATCTGGCCTCACCACTATAGAGAAAGGAAAACAAAAGGTGAGCTGGGGTTTCTGCTCCTTCTTGGCCACGTGTTCCCATCTTCCCTTTTGTGAGGAGGGATGTGTGCTCTCTGGATGGCCGCCTGGTGTGCTTAGATGCACCCCGGTGCTCAGGGGCTCTCCTGGGCTGCACCACACCCATCACAGGGAAAGCCTGTGCTGCTAGGGTGTGGAGCAATTTGTTTTCTCTGTCTGTTGCAAACGAGGGGTGGCGCCTGCTGGGTGAGAGCTCACCCTCAGAACACAATCATCCCGAAACTGACGAAACTATGTGAGAGTGAATTGATTCTCTTCTTCACTCAGGGTTGGCACTTGTGGATGTCCAGTTGGACTGTGTGCCCCCCTCCAGGACATTGTTCTAGGTAAGTTCAGGTTCAAAAGTAGAAGGGAAGCTTCAAGGGGCAGCAGGTCAGGAACTCTCCTAGGAGCCCGTTGAAGAAGGAGGGACTGGCTGTCCCAGCTCTGGCTTCAGTGAGACAAAAGCAGGCAATGGGTTCTGAGGTCTGACTTGTTCTTCACAGACTGGAAGAAGCTGCGTTTCCCTCTAGGATGAATTTCTCCCAGAGGCATTTTTGTGTCAAGCACTTACTACATGTCAGGCACTGGGCTCGACCCTGCAGCAGGCACCGACTTGAAGAACACGGACTCTGCTCTTAGGCACTTGCAGTCTAGTGGGAGAAAGAAAAGAAGAGTAAATAGGTCTCTGGGCTGGGGTTGGGGTGTGTGCCATGGCAGGTCCCATACACATCCTCATCAGCCCTCTCCCACATAATTCTAGTAAAATACAGTGCTTGTGCAAATGCTACTTAAGGCCAGACTTCTGCAAGAAGCCCCTGTAGACATTGTGGAGTTGACTCTGTAAGGCAGAGAGGAACAAAAGACAGAAGGAATTCAATGTCATGGGATTTAGGAGACGGGGGTGGGGGT
>NW_007247708.1:390088-410384 GCF_000164805.1 Carlito syrichta | reverse complement strand
AGGCATGGAGATGGCAAAAGGTGGGCAAGTGCAATATGGCTGGTGGAGTCCAGTTGGAATGTGTGTACTGGAGGGGAGATAAGAAATGGGGAAGGGTGGGTAGGTGTTGTGGTGGTTTCTTTCTGGTTTGGTCTTGAGGTCTGTCAGGAGTAGCCATAAGCCAAGATGGCCACTCTAGGAGACCCTGATGAGGGAAAGTGAAGTAAGGGTGGGTCATTCAGATGAGACAATGAAAAGGTGAAACCAAAATGCATGAGACAGGAGAAACTTGTTAGTTACAGATCCTGGAGAGGTTAGGGAGGCTGATCGAGGGAGAGGGAAAGTCTGAAGATGACAAGGAACTCAACAGGCTGGTGGGGGCAGGTAGAGAGTAGCTGAAACTGTAGGACTAGGCCTCTACTATGTTCTATGGGCATTATCCCTTAGGCTTTTCTGAGGGGGGTGTTGACTGGCTAATTTCAAGAACACATGCATGAAGGGGGCATCTTATTCACATGACTCTGATGTTGACCGTTAGGTGTCATCGTGATCAGCAGCTGTGCGATGTGTTGGGTTTTGGGTCAGCGAGATGAGGAACATATTGCACACAGCTGTATAGGGAGGGCAAGTTTTCACTAAGCCAAAGTGCCGGGGTACGGCTAAGTTTCAGACAACTCATGCCAGACCTGAAAATGGATGCTGAGGCAACAACTACATTAAACGAATTTATGACAATGCATTCCTAAGTGCCTTGCATCGTTTTTGTTTTTATTTATTATTTAGAGACAGAGTTCCACTCTGTCACCAAGGCATGATCATAGCTCACTGTAACCTCTAGCTCCTGGACTCAAGCAGTCCTCCTGCCTCAGCCTCCCAAGTAGCTAGGACTACAGGCCTAAGCCACCACAACTGCTAATTTTTGTAATGTATCATTAAAAAAATGTAAATCAGTTGTGGTCTGAGTGGTGGAGATATTGACTACAAGGGGAATAGGCTCTTTAACCAACAAATAAATCATAGTAAGGCATAGTAAGGCAGTTTTGATGGAGGTTATGAGCTGATAATTTGGTAAAGTGTGTGGTAAAGATTGGTGGTGTATGTAACCAAGGGGAACAATGGTTGTGGTTGGAGACACAAGGCTGGAAGTTGTGGTAGAAAGCTGGAGTGGGTCTTTGAAGACCTTTAACTTACATTGGGCCATATTGGCTATCTTAACTGGGGGTTCCTGGGGTTTTATTTTATCAAGCCAATTTGTAAGTGCCCAAAACTTAATTTAAATTTATTATTTATTGTGTCAGAGAATCTATGCTCAATATAGACTTTTACAGCAGTGAGTACTATGACTATGGGAAATTTAGGCATGGGTACAGTTACAGTGAGCATACCCATTTTCCTGTATTTTATATTTAGTTACCTTTTTAAGATTATAGGGGCAGAGTGTTTAACTTTAGTGAGATACCCAGGTATAACCATAATTAGAGCCCCAGCATTGACAAAACCAATTAAGTTTTGCCAATTGGCTAGCAAAAAGTTAAAGTCCAGTTAGAACCCAAGATATAGAAACACAAAAGCCAATCCATATATCCTTTGAAATCCTTTTGTTATAAAAATTTTTCATAAGTTTGTATATAAAATTTGAATTTCCAACTAGAGCAAGTCATGGCAATTCATTTTAATTTAGTTACATATTGCATATACACAATTTATCTATTATATATATATTCAAACTTCATATATATATGATTTATTTAATTATCATTTGTTCCCTCTACCCCCAGTAGCTAGGAGCTTGCTTTTATTTTTATTTTATTTTATTTTTATTATTTGGATTTATTTTATTTTATTTATTTTTTATATTTTTTAATTTTAAAATTGTGGGGTACAGCTAAGGGTTAGGTATACAAATATTCATTGTGCAGGTACCCTTATTGATGAGGTGTGCCTGCTTCTCCAGACAGATATTGACTACTACTAATCCTACCTCCCTGCTCCTCCCTGCCCCCCCCATAGTTTCCTGCCACTATCAATCCTTTTCTTTTAGTATTACGGTAGTTGTTAAAGGTCCACTAATGAGTGAGAACATGTGATACTCAGATCTTTGTTTCTGTGAGAGAGCACTCAGTATTATAAACTCCAATTCCAGCCAGATTGCTGCAAAATTCATGATTTTGTTCTTTTTTATGGCTGCGTAATATTCCATTGTGTAAATGTACCACTTTTTTAAATCCAGTCCTCTTTTGATGGACAGCATGGTTGGTTCCACGATCTTGCTATTGTGAACAATGCTGCGATAAACATACATGTGCAGGTATCTTTTTTGTAGAGTGATTTGAGTTCTTCAGGGTATATTCCCAGTAGGGGATTGCAGGATCATATGGAAGGTCGATTTTTTAGAGCTTTTAGGAATCACCACACTGTTTTCCACAGAGGCTGTACTAGTTTACCCTCCCAACACCGGTGTAGAAATGTTCCCTTTTCACCATATCCTCTCCAGCATCTGTTATTTTTTGTTATTGATGATGGTCATTCTGACTGGAGTTAGGTGGTATCTCAGTGTAGTTTTAATTTACATCTCCTTGATGACTAGTGAGGTTGAACATTTCTTCATGTATCTGTTGGCCGCTCATATGTCTTTTTTTGAGAAGTGTCTGTTCATATCTTTTGTATCTAGTATCTAGTGTCCAGTATCTAGGAGCTTGTTTTTAAAACAGTCGTAATCTAGGGTTAGCATTATGTTTGCTAAACCTGACATTTACTTATTATATAAAGCTTAAAGTTCCTCTTTTTTGGGAGGACTTTTAACCAACTAAAGTAGCAGTCTTTTTTTCCATTTTGTTTTGTTTTAGGCTTTTAGCCACCTGAAGCTGAAGTTCTTAGTTCCTGTCTCTGGTGGATAAGAGGACAAGAGGAAGGGTTAGTACTGATGCTCTGGGCCTCTCTCTAGGATGACCCTGACCAAAAGGTAATCAGTTTCTGTATTCGCCTGCTTTGTGCTGCTATAATAGAATACCTGAAACTGGTAATTTTTAAAGAACAGAGATTTATTTCGTACAGTCTGGAGACTGGGAAGTCCAAAACTGAGAGGGTACAATTGGTGAGGGCCTTTTTGCTGTGTCATAAATTAGCCAAAGGCATCCCAAGAGGCAAGGCAAGAGAGTGCATGAGAGAGTGGGGAGGAGCTGAACTCTTCCTTTTATCAGGAGCCTACTCCCACAATAGTAGCATTAATCCATTCATGAGAGCAGCGCCCTCAAGACTCAGTCACCCCTTAAAGGTCCCACCTCGCAACACTGCTGCATTCATGTTTCCCACACATGAACTTTGGGAGACACATTCAAACCACAGCAGCCCCTTCCCTTTATTTTCTCCTTTCAGTAAAATCTTTAGAATGGTATTTCTAGGCATCTAAAAATAAAATTTTTTTCCTTTCTTCTTGGATGTCTACCTGACAAGCTCCTGGTGGTACTGAGTGGCCCTTGTTTTGAACTGTGGATCCATCTGTGGTTCCTGTCTGGCCCATTTGTAGGTAGTCACCTCCCTCTCTAGGGTGTCCCAATCAACTTCATCAGGGTTGAGGGCCAAAGAGGGACAGAAGTAAGGGAAGACAGCGATGTAAGGATTACAAAGCCCGCTGGCACTGTTGTCAGCGAATGCTATCGTCTCCCCAGTGAAGGGGTAATCCTTCTCGTTAGTCTGGGAAGTCTAGTAACCTCCCTAGGTACTGTTTCCCCAACTAGGTGGGCGATCAGAGCACAGGGCTCCCTCTCGCACCCTGCTAAGCCTTGTATTGGCCCAGTGTCTACCTGACAGCTCTAGGGCAGAGGTGACCCCTTTTCCTGTCAGTAACAAGCCGTTCAGGCCCAGTGGGGCCTTCCAAATATAGTCAATGTGACTCTGACCAGTGGTTCCCATTCGGGGGAGTGAGTGTAGCCTTGGCTGTTGACCCTGATTGCCCATCTTGTCCTATTAAGGCTGGCAATGGGGGGGGGGGTCCTGAGGACAACTTGGATTATCTAGGACTCACCCCATTTGGCAAAGACAACAGGCAGCAGTGTGCAGCAACACAGACACACACTAGCAAGCCATGAAGCCTTCCCAGATGGCATTAGCCACGTGGCTACTAAGCCAAGACCAGGCTACTGGCACTTTGTTGTACCTTTAATGGTTGTGACCACACATTCTGTGCACAGTGCTAATTGTTGGGATTTCATTGTTACGGTTTTTTTCTACTTTGGTCTTGAGGTCTATTAAGAGGGGCTGTAAGCCAAGACAGTCACTCTCTAGGAAAGCCCTGATGGGGGAACATTAGGTTTAGGTGTGCTGTCAGCGAGGCATAATGAGGAGGTGAAAACAGAATGCATGAAACAGAAGAAATTTGTTACTTACAGATCCCAGAGAGGTTAAGGAGGCTGATAGAGGCCATGGGGAAGTCTGGAGGTGGCAGGAGCTCAACCAGCTGGTGGGAGGAGTTGGGGGAGGTGGAGGGAGAGACAGAGAGAGAGAGAGAGAGAGAGAGAGAGAGAGAGAGAGAGAGAGAGAGAGAGAGAGGGATTGAAAGGATCTGTGGGACTAGCCTTTCTTACGTTCCCTGGACATGATTCCTTAGTCTTTCCTGAAGGAGTTGTGGATTGGGTAATTAAAAAAAAAACATGCTGGAAGGTGGTGGTAGGGGATCTTATTTACACGAGTCTGGCATTGATCATCAGGTGTTATCATGATCAGCAGCTGTGGAATGTATTGGGTTTTGGGTCAGTGGGAGGAGGAGCAATGGAGTCATGTTGCACACAACACATGAAGGCAAGTTTTCACTAGGCTAAAGGTGACGTGATAAGGCTGGGTTTCAAGCAACTTATGTCAGGCCGAAAAATGGATGCAGAGGCAACTACTACATTAGTTTATGATATAGGGCCATATTGTGGAGCACCTTAGTTGCAGAGTGAGCAATAGGGAGCCACTGCAGATTATTGAGAAGAGGAATAATAAAACTGGACCTGCACCTTAGGTTTATGCTAATGGAGGATGGTTTAGAGAGACAGGAGGCAGAAGACCAGCTAGACGATTCATTACTCTTGGCTCAGTGTTATTGAGAGCATGACCCAGGGTGATAAAAGTTCTCCAGGAAGCATGGGGCTGATGGAAGACCCAGATGCTTGGTGAAAGTGGGAGATGGAGGTATATCAACGGCAGAGGTGGTATGCGTTCATTACAGAGACAGGAAAATCACGAGGGAAATCTTGGAATGGTTGGGGTGCATGGCCATCAGACCGCCCATCGTGGTCTCAGCATGGGAGACAGCCTCAAAACTACACTGAGAAAATCACCTGATGTGTATGCATTTAAGCAACAAACCCGTGGAAAGGACCTCATTAATTCATTATGTCAGTCGGGCTCGGTGGCTCAGCCTGTAATCCGCGCTTTGGGAGGCTGAGGTGAGTGGATTGCCTGAGCCCGCGGGTTCAAGACCCGCCTGGGCAACTTGGCGAGACCTCATCTCTACAATAAATCAAAAAATCAACCGGGCGTGGTAGCACGCGCCTGTAATTCCGGCTACTCGGAAGGCTGAGGCGGAAGGATCGCCGGAGCCCAGTAGGTCGAGGCTGCGGTGGCGGGAGCGGCCACTGCACTCCAGTCTAGGCGACCGAGTGAGACTCCAACTCAAAAAAAAAAAAATTCATTATGTCTCTCTTTTGCCTTGTTTTCCACAGGCTGGTCATTTGCTCCCTTTCGGTAAGGACCATAATCAAGGCAAAAAGAAATGCCTTTTTTGGGGGGGGGGGGCCAAAATGGAATTTATTTATTAAAAATTGTGCATTTATTCTTACATTTTAAAACTTCAGTCACCTTCAAAGTACTTACTGTCTATTTATTGCAATACATCTATCGAGACACTTTTTCAACTGCTCAAAACAGTTTTTGAACCCATCGATTTTGGTGCCTTTTAGTGCTTCTGCCTTTTTTTCCCCCCACCTCTTCCACACTGGCAAAACATTTCCCATGAGGACTCTTTTCACCCGGGGAAACAAAAAAAATGTTGCTCTGGGCGAGATTAGGTGAATATGGAGGATGGGGTATGGGGGTCATGCTATTTTTGGTCAAAAACTACTGAACACTCAGTGCGGTGTGAGCAGGTGTGCTCATAAAACACCCATCATGAAATGAGTAAATGTGTTGAAAGAATCTCCAAAACAAATTCACTGAAGCCAAACACAGCCTCTCACAACAACATTAGCTGGTACACTGATGCTTGTGGGTTCCTAAAACACTTACCTAGCAAGGGAAGCCTATACTACAAAGCGACCTGCCCTCCAAAAAATAATTCTGTTTTTTGGGGGGTCCCCCCTGGTATTTTTGTTGTTGTTTGGCTAAATAAGTAAACCATCAGCCACAGTAATAGAAAGCAAACATCACATTTCTTCACTGATGTTTCATGAATTGGGACAACAGAACAGGGTGCCCAGAAAGCAGACTTTTCTGTGCGGCTTTGACTGTGTGACTTGCTGGCTGGCTCAAACACGAGGATAGTTGCAGGGTTTGGGCAACCACAGCGGCAGGAGAACAGCTGGGATGTGGTTAGTGAGCACGTCCTCTGGCCCCACAACAGCACCACAGAAGCCTGTCCTTGACAATTTAGAGAGCTTGGGGCCAGCTGGCTCACCACACTCCCTTCATGGTGACTTGGCAGGAAGGGCAAGACTTGCGGGCTTCTATATCTCGAGGCTGGATCAGTTTGGATTTTGTTTTGTTGTTATTGATCAAGCTCCTTCGCTGCCTTTCTGTCGATGTTATAGATATTGCCTTGGTCCTCATGAGGTGGATACAAGTCTTACCATTTTATAGAAAACTGAGGTCCCAAAAGTTAAGTGAGTTGATGAGCAAGTGGTAGAGTCAGGATGTGAATCCACGTCCACTTGAATCCAAAACCAGTGCATTAAAAAAAAATGTTTCTTAAGAAACAGAATCTCTCTCTGTCACCCAGCTGAAATGCAATTGTGGCTCACTACAGCCTTGAACTCCTGAGCTCAAGCAACCCTCCTCCCTCGGCCTCCTGAGTAGCTGAGACATCAGGTGCGTTACCACACCTAGCTATTTTTCTTTTTCTCTCTTCTTTTTAGAGGCAGAGTCTCGCTATGTTGCCCAGGTTGATTTCAAACTTGTGGGCTCAAGTGATCCTGCCTCGACCTCCCAAAGCTCTGGGATTACAGATGTGAGCCACCACATTCAGCCTTCCAGTGCATTTTCAACTAAGCCTGTGGCCCGTTTTCCTTACTGTTTCTTTCCCCACCTCTTCTGCTAGGCTTAATCCAGAAACACCTACACCCTCCACTCTTAGGAGCAAGCTTGCACACCACTTTCTGCAACACTGCCAAAGCTGGTGGAGAATGTAATGCTGTCATCTCCAGTCAAATGCACCCAGTGTCCACCGACAAGCTCTGCGGGTGCATTGTTTTTTTTTTTGGTGGGCCTTGGAGGGGGTCTGTCGCCTTGTCAACTACAGGGAAGCTCAGAAAAACTTGAATTCCCTTCAGTATTTAGATAAGGCTCCAGGAAGTGACTGGGGATTTTAGGTTGGTTACCAAAGTTCAAGTCCTTTGGAAGGAATCTCATTAGCTGATATGAGTACATTCTCATACCTCATGCATGGAGGACTTGTTGATTGGTTTCCAACCAAGATTGGGGTTTAAAGGTTCTCCTAGGAGAGCACCAGGCATTGAATCTAGTCCAGATTAGACAAATTCAGCCATGGACAGGAGCAGGAAGACTCAAGGGTCTACCCATTGTCTGGAGGTACTGCTCTAGGGCTTAAATTATTTATTTAAGAAAAGAGATCACTAGTATTTAAAAATATATAGATCATGTTGAGGTGGTGTATAAGTTAGGGTAAGCTGGACTGCTATCACAGAAAGATCCAACAATAACATGACTAGAGAATACAGTTTATATATCTTTCACATAACAGTCTGGGGTGAGCTGTCAAGACTGGTGGGATACTCAGCTCCATGTGGTCACTCAGGGATTCAGATTCCTTACAAGTCATTTTTTCACCATCCCCCAAAACCTTGTTGTGATCTGCATAACTGAAGCTGGGTTTCGGCCACAGCTGGATCGCAGCCTATAGGGAAGGGAAAGTGTATCATTACTGGTATCATTACTTCCTTTCATATATCATTGGAAATAAGTCATACGTCCACATCTAGCTGCAAAGGAGGCTGGGACATGAATGCAGGTGGGCCACCATTGTTCTATTACTATGAAACAAGGGAGTTTAGATTTTGGTGGACTACCAGGAGCTAGGTACATCTTGTTGATCTAGCCTGGCATTGAAGATAAATCACTGGCTCTGGACCCTGGAGACCCGGGTTTGGATCCTTGCTCTGCCATTCCTAACTGGACAAGCTGCCTTGTGTCTTTGACCTTTGCTGACTTCAATTGCTGTGCCCTTAAATAGCTATTGGGAGAGTTGTAACAAAGCAGGTGCTCAGTCAAGGTTACAAGAAATGAAAACCAGCTTGAGTTAGCCTGTGGAGAGGGAAATTTAGACTGAGATCCAAGTCATCTCAAAGAACCCAAAAGCAGGAAGTACAGATGAACCTTTGTCGGGAAAGACTGGAACTGTATCTAGGAACAGGAGGAAAGGGGGAAACCCAAGGAGTCCTCAATCCATTAGCAAATACTGTTGGTACTGACTCCAAGACAAATCCTGACTGCTTTCATTTCTCTCATTCTCTCCATCTCTACCTCCCATCCTAGTCCAAGCCACTTCTGGGCCTGGACTGGTCTTTTGGCCTCCATTCTTGTGCTCTCAAACCCATTCTTTCACACAATAGCAAGAGTGAAGCTTAGAAACATTAATGAGATTATGCCTCCTGTTTGAGACCTCAGTGTCCTCCCATAGCATGTAGAGTAAAATCCCAGCTCCTTACCCTGGTTTACCAAGCACCATGCTGTGTGATATCTGACTGCATCTACTACTCTGCTCCCCTACTCTCTTTGCTTTAGCCACAAGGCCCAGCTGTATCTAAGCATGTCATCCGAAACTTGCTTGCTCTGGTTTCAGGGCCTTTGCACTGGCTATTTCTCCTGCCTGAAGAACTCTCTTCACTATCTCCTTCTAGTAATTCACACCTCAGTATAAAATCTCAGGATGATCTCTCTCGTCACCCTCTTTAATTCTCTACATAGTAGTTATCACAGTTTTAATTCTCAACATAGTAGTTATCATAGTTTAATAATTTTCTCATTAATTTACTTGTTTGTTGTTAATCAATTCCAATGCAATCTTTATAAAAGCAGGAAGCTATCTTGATCTTTGATATAGCTGTTTTGCTTAGAAATACTTCTTTTTTGAGTTGGAGTCGCTCAGACTAGAGTGCACTAGCACGCTCACAGCTACTGCAGCCTTAGCCCACTGGTCTCAGACAATTCTTCCACCTCAGCTTCCAAGCTGGAACTACAGGTGCGTGCCACCATGCCTGGTTAATTTTTTGATTCATTGTAGAGACGAGGTCTCACCAAGTTGCCCAGGCTGGTCTCGAACTCCTGGACACAGGTAATCCTCTTGCCTCCACCTCCCAAAGTGCTAGGATTATAGGTGTGAGCCACTGTGCCTGGCTAGAAATACTTTTGAAACTGAGTAGATTTTTAAAATGTATATTAATTGACTGATGTAAATAACTTCCTGCTATTGGGTATTTAGTGGACATCCTTATATAAGGACATCTTTGCACATTCTTCATTATTTTCTAGAGTACATTTAAACACGTGGACTAATCAAGTCAAGGGACATTCATATTTTTGAGATCTGATATGTGAAGCAAAACTGACTCCCAGGGAAACTGCAGTCATTTTCACTCCATCCTATGGGATATGAGGGTGCCAGGTTCAAGACCCTAGGAGAAGGATATGATCAAATTTTGCCAATTTGATTCAAGACCCTAGGAGAAGGATATGATCAAATTTTGCCAATTTGATGCATTAAAAATGTCATCTCGTATCAATTCATATTTTAAAACATTACCAACAGTGCTGAACGTTTTCCTCCCATTTATCATATTTACTTCTTGCATTTTCTTTGAATTGTCTTTTCACCTGCTTGGCCCAGAATGAGCAAGCTCATCTTCATGCGTTATTTCTTGGTTGTGGGTTTCCTCTTTCATCCCCAGTGGCCCACAATCAGGTGGGGGAACATTTGCAGGAATGAGGGAAATTGATTCTTGCCTTGTACTGTAAGATCCCGAGAGGCCCTCTCTTCCTCACCATTAGAATACAAATAGGATGCTGAGGAGCAGGGAGAAGGTGAGAAGTGTGTGTGTGAAGAAAAGTCAACAGTGACTAAGAGGCCAGGCATTATACAATTCCAGTCACGGGTGCATCCCTCTCCAAGGCTTCCACTCCTACAAATTGCTTCAGAATGACAGCAGGGAACCTTCTACCTGGCTTAAAGCCGAGACACCCTACCTCTGTCAGAATGAAGACATCCATTTCTCCATTCTGCAGGCTGTTCAGAGCTGACCAAAACTCACCAATTACATGGGCATTTGTTGAGCACCAAAGCATTGTGAACCATCCTGAGATGCCTTCCTGGGTCTTCGAAGGTCCTTTGTAGGCCTTACCATAAGAGCTAAGCAAAAGTACCACCTTCTACAGTTGACACTAGGGCAGGCCACAGCATAGCGCTGGCCAAGCTTTGGGTCAAACTCTGTCACCACTGAGACAAAATCAATAGCTTTGGGCTTACACAGAGTGTGGGAATCCACGTTTAGGAGGTGGTTAACAATGGTTAAATTGTGCAAACAGTACTTCTGCTGTTAGTCTTACATTTTCCTGCTCTTTTCCAGAGTGACTTGCAGAGGAGCTGATTTTTTTTTTTTTGAGTTGGAGTCTCACTCTGTCGCCCAAGCTAGAGGGCAGGTGATCCTTCCGCCTCAGCCTTCCAAGTAACTGGAACGACAGGCGCGCGCTACCATGCCCAGCTAATTTTTCACTTATTGTAGAGATGAGGTCTCACCAAATTGCCGGGGCTGGTCTCAAACCTGCGGGCTCAGGCAATCCTGTCACCTCAGTCTCCCAAAGTGTTGGAATTACAGGTTGAGCCACCAGGCCCGGCCAGGAGCTGATTCATTCTTATGTACATTTGCTGGAGAAGTTCACTGCAGGAAGCTGGGGGCTGAGACCCACTCATCTTTGATGAGGGAAGATGTGGGCTAGATCCCTATGCACAGCCAGGGGAGGGGACTAATACCCCAGACCAGTGCCCCTCAAACAGTGGTCAGCTTTCCAGGAAGCTCTGTGTTGTCAAAGAGCTGTTCTTTACCCCGAAGGCTTATTTTTGTGTGTGTGCGCAAGTTCACAGGCATAAGCAGGCACAAGCAGGCATGGATGTGTCCGAGTTGTATTCTTTCTTAAAATAAATGATGGTGACAGTAGAAAGTCATTGCTTTAAAAATATTCTTCCTTGGCAAAGTAAAAGCTTGCAAATGTGTATTTGTCTTTCTAATTTTTCCCTTCTTATCTGTGAAATCCCACAGTCATTGGAACTACTGGTTTAAAAGCCAGGCTCTTCACATAACAGTGGTTGTGAAGTTCTGTTTTCACAAGAAATTCCTGTTTGCAGTGAGCCCCCAAAGAATGAAGCCCCAAAGAATTTGAAGCCCCAGCTTGCTTCAAATGCTGGGAAAGCCCTTCGCTGCAGTGGGAACCAGGGCTCCCCTGGCACTGTGAGGAGGCTACCCTTGCCCTCAGCCAGGAGGCAGGCAAAACGGTAGACAGTGGGCACCACTCAGCCCACAGGAGAAGCTGCCTTGGTGCAGAAGAGGTTAGTGTGATCCAGGGGCCAGAAAAGGTTCCAAAGGGAAAACCTGAGCAGGAAAATGAGGGCAAGACTTCCTCAACTACTAGTCTTCCCCCTTCTGCCCTACCTCCCGTCTTCCTCAGACTGGAGTCATTTTAGAAATCGAGGGCTTTCCAGGGAAATTATTCAAGGGACCAATGTACACAGCGTTAGATTTTTAATTTAGGAAATTCGTAAAAACAAAATAAAAAGATAAACATGAGTAAAAGGAGGCTTCAAACGTTCCCTGTTGTTGAGATCCTGGAAACGAGAAACAGACACAATCAATTAAATGGCTTCAGAGTGATGGCAGGCGGGGTGCTCATTATCGCTTCTCTGTGGCATCATTCTTGCTAATTCTCAGTGCTGGGGACTTCAGAGGTATTATTAGGAGATAAGAGCCCAGTCTCATATTTCTGGGAGAAAAATCTCCAACGATTTGCAGTAAGATGTTGGCTTTGACCTATGACTTTCATGTCACAAAGGACCAGCGATTGCAATTCGGGGAACAGAATAGGCCGAGTTAGCTTTTGCCTCCCTTCCTCCCTCTCTCCCTCCCTCCTATCCTGACTCTCTCCCTAGGATAACCTCGATTTATTTGGAATTATATTTAAGCAGCAACTTTATGAAATACCTACCGGAGGCAAGGTTGGAATCCACGTCCACTGTGTCTTCTGTCGGTTGACTCACCCCGCAGCCTTACTTAAAAGGGGTTGGCCGCGCTGTCTGCACGGAGACCCCAGGCGCTATGCATGCGCCCACCTCGGCGACTTCACTGTGTCGGTGCTGTGTACCTGGGGGCTGGGGCCGGGGGTGCGGGGGTTGTGCACTTGGAGATAGCAAGGCCTCGGGAAATGTAATTTACAAACCCGTTCGCAGGCGGCACGCAAGCCCCCACAGCCGCCCTGCTGGTGCGGGACCGCGCGCCTCGCAGCTCCACCCAGCCGGAGTGGGGCCCAGCGGGGAACTCCCCGCGGCGGCTCCGGGCACAACCCCCGGGATGGACCCGCTGGCTTCTGCGAGGGGGCGGCCTGGGGAGAGGGATTCTGGAGTTCAAAGGGAAGGCTTGCAACCACCTGTCGCCGGAGCAGGAGTGCGGGGGAGGGGGGGCGGTGCGGGGGAGGGCAGGAGGGGCAGGGACTCTTCCGGATGAGGGCCGACTTTCTGTAAAGCCATACCGGGGGGAAAAAGAAACCCGGAAGCCGGCACTTCAGAGCCGCCAAGACCGCTTGTCGCGGGGAAGACCGACTAGCAGGAAGTCGACGGCCACTTCTAAAGGGTGAAACATTTGCAGCTTTTGTACTTTCGTACCAGCTTTCATACTTTTTTTTTTTTGAGTCGAGGTCTCACTCTGTGGCTCGGGCTGGAGTGCAGTGGCACGATCACAGCTCACTGCAGCCTCGGCCTCCTAGGCCCAAGTGATCCTTGCGCCTCAGCCTCCGGAGTAGCTGGGACTACAGGCGCGCAACCACACCTAGCTAATACACACACACACACACACACACACACACACACACACACACACACATATATTAGCAGCCTTACTTAACTCCATAATTATATATATATATATATATATATTTTTTTTTTTTTTTTTTTATTAAATTAAGAAATCATGTTGGCCGGCTTGGTGGCTCAGCCTGTAATCCCAGCACTTTGGGAGACCGAGGCGAGTGGATTGCCTGAGCCCGCGGGTTCGAGACCCGCCAGGGCAACTTGGAGAGACCTCGTCTCTAAAATAAATCAAAAACTAGCCAGGCATGGTAGCGTGCGCCTGTAGTTCCAGCGACTTGGAAGGCTGAGGCAGAGGGATCGCCGGAGCCCAGCAGGTCGAGGCTGCGGTGGCCGGGAGTGGCCACTGCACTCCGGTCTGGGCGACACAGTGAGACTCCAACTCAAAAAAAAAAAAAAAAAAAGAAATGAGGTTTCGCTATATTGCCCAAGCTGATCTCGAACTCCTGGGCTCAACTTCCTGTTCGACGTCCCAAAGTGCTAAGATGACAGGCATGATTGTCCACTCCCAGGCAGTTTGGGTACATTTATGATCTGATTGAAAAATAGTCATAATGGAAAAAACCTGAAATTAAAAATTTAGGCAATGGGTTTGTGAAATCATAACCAAATCTACGTACAATTGAAAATAGTGCTTAGGTGTATGAGATGTTTCATGTGTAGCTATGGAAAATGCACAGTGTGTTTGTGTCCCAGACTCCCAGATTGTGGCCTACACCAGTAGACTAAAGAGTTAAACAATCAGGCCCCTCCCTCTACTTTTTGTGATGGCCATTGACCTTCCAAATCCATACCTTGAAGCCCAAATGCAATCCGGTTTGGAACACCCATATCCAGATGCTTTTGGACTACATAGATGTCTTATAGACAAAAGTCAACATCTCCAGAGAGGACTTCTCCATCCGAGTTAGAAACCTGGGAAGCTATCTTGGGTTCCTCCCTCTTTCTTCCTCAGTAATGCCTCTTCCTGTCTCACTGGTTACAACATCAGCCAACTTGCTAAAGTGTTTCTAGAATCCCTTATTCTACTTCTTTTTGACTCTCCTGTCATGGCCTCCCTCAGGCTCTGAGTGGCTATTGTCAGGGATTACTTAAACCCTCTCCACATAGTGACCACACATAGTCACCCATATAGTGACCTTTCTGAAGTGCCCATTTGCCCTACCATTCCTATGCTTAGTATCTTTCTTGTTCTATAAAAAGAAACTCAGCTCCAATATTCATTAAGGAAATGCAAATCAAAGTCACACCGAGATACCACTACACACCTATCAGAATGGCTAAAATAAAAAATAATGACAATGTCAAATACTGGCAAGGATGTGGAGAAAACGATTGCTCATACATTGCTGATGGGAATGTAAAAGCATATCATTACTTGGAAAAACAGTTTGATAGTTTCTTTAAAAACTAAACATGCAACTACCGTACAACCTAACAATTGTCCTCCTGAGCTTTTACCCTAGAGAAAGAAAAACCATATTCACCCAGAAACTGTCCACAGATGTCCATAGCAGCCCTATTCATAATAGCCCCAAACTGCCCTTTGATAGTTAAAATGTCCCTCAATAGGTAAATGGTTAAGCAAACTGTGGCACATCTATACCCTGGAATACTACTCAGCAACAAGGAATGAACTATTGTAACAAATTGGGTGAATCTCCAGGAAATAATGCTGAACATGAAAAGCCAAACCCGGCTGGGTGCTGTGACTCATGCCTATAATTTCAGCACTTAGGGAGGCCAAGGTTGGATGATTACCTGAGTCCAGGAGTTTGAGACCAGCCTAGGCAACATAGTCAGACCTCATCTCTACAAGAAATAAAAAATTAGCTGAGTATAGTGGCACACGCTTGTTGTCTCAGCTGCTTGGGAGTTGAAGTGGAAAGATTACCTAAACCCAAGAGGTCAAGGCTGTGGTGAGCCATGATTGTGCCACTGCACTCCAGCCTGGGCAACAGAGTGAGATCCTGGCTCAAAAAAAAAAAAAAAAAAAGAAAGAAAGAAAAGTCAAATTTGGTCAGGCTCAGTGGCTCAACCTGTAATCCCGGCACTTTGGGAGGCTGAGGCAAATGGATTGCCTCAGGCTGGGGGTTTGAGACCAGCCCAGGCAACTTGGTGAGACCTTGTCTCTACAATAAATTTTTAAAAATTAGCCGGGTGTGGGTAGTGCGTGCCCGTAGTTCCAGCTACTTGGAAGGCTGAGGCAGAAGGATCGCTGGAGGCCAGCAGGTTGACACTGGGGTAGCCGTGAGCATGCCACTGCACTCCAACCTGGGTGACGGAGTGAGATGCCGACTCAAAAAAAAAGAGAAAAGTCAAACCCAAAAGGTATGTATGGATGTATGATTCTAAACATTCTTAAAATGACAACATTTTGTAAATGGAGGACAGACTGGTGGTTGCCAGGGATTTGGGATGGGGTGCAGGGTGGGAAAGAAGTTGGTGAGGTTATAACAAGGCAACAACTGGTAGACTGGGTCAGTTGAATAACTTGACTGTGATGGTGGATACCTGAACCTACCGAGGTGGTAAAATTGTATACACTTGATATACAAACACCGATGAGTACAAGTAAAACTGGGGAATCTGAATAAGACAAGAGTGGATTGTATTAGTGTTCCTATCCTGATTGTGATATTATACTATAATTTACAATAATACCACTTGGGGAAACTGAGTAAAGTATACAAGAGATTTCTCTATCTCTGACAACTGTATGTGAATCTACAATTTTCTCAATTTTCAAAATGTTGGTTAAAGTTTGGTTTTTTAAATTAAAAATTTTAAATTGTGGTTAAATATCCATAACATAAAATGTACCATTTTAGCCATTTTAAGGCTACATTTCTGTGGTATTAAGTATGTTCACATTTCAGTACAAGCGTCCATCTTTAGAACATTTTTGTCTTTCCCAACTGAAACTCCGTACACATTAAACACTAACTTCCTATCCTCCCCACTCCCATAATTTTTAAAAACCTGCAACCTCCATCCGCCAAACCAGAACTCCTCCTAAGCTCCCCATCACCCACAAGACAAACCCTCTCAGTGCCCTTGAGCTGCCCACCTGCTGGTGTCCTGTGAACCCAGCCTTGCCTTATCAAGCCTCTGGGATCTGTGTCATTATCTCCTAGTTCAACTTCTCTCGGCTGTGCAGATTCAGTTTCAGGGCCCCTTCCAAGGTCTGGGAAGGGGTCCCAGCCCAGAGCTCACGTGGTCATTAGTTTTATAGATTCACAAAAACAAGATATTTACCTGCAATCAGGAGTCATTTCAGGTGTTTTCTTTCCTTGTCCTCCTTATGCCTCCACCATGCCCAAAGTTGTTGACTATTTCAATATTTTGCATCTGTTACCTGTTTTCTTCTCGGGTTTGCCAACCTTGGGTTTCTCTTCCAAGAGTTTAATTGTAGTGAGAATGTCTACTCATTATGAAGCCGTTCAAGCCCTGCAACATGGGACGATGTGTCAAGAACTATAAAACACATTTTTAAAGACTTGGAAGAGGAACCTGAACTAAACGAGAGGCAAAAAAGCTAATTCAAAAAGCTGAGAATGCTTGAATATGCATTTTTCTTGGAATTTGGAAATATGTTTTGGAACATTTCAATAAAAGAAGTGAGAAATTACAGACTCCTAATTTGGATGTAGATGAAAAGAAATTTATGTTGTTATCTTTAAATTTGTTTATTGAAGAACTGGGAATAAATTCAGGTAAAAAAATGACTATGAACACAATGTGCTCAAACTAAACAATGACATCAGTAGAAGTCATTCTGACATTAAACAGGTGTAAAAATTGTGTTGATATGTCCAAAGTAGAAATTCACTAAGAGAAATATATTCTATTTCTAATAAAAATGATGACTAAGCCTTTGAACTTTTTGGTAATCCAGTTAACGGAATTAATCTTCTGAACACACTGGGAAAAGATTTAAGTTTAAAAATCAGATTGACAAATATTGACATTAACAAGGTAATTTAAATTTATAGTAAACACTATAAAGAGGAAATCAACAACAAACTGGCTATTGAGTTTTCATTTGAAGAACTCAACAACTATTATGTTTAATTACTGCTTAAGAAAGAAACCATGAAGTACCCTAAAACCTCACAGCTCATATATAAACCTTGAAAGGTATTCTCAGTCTTGACAACAGTCCTAAAAAGTTACATGGCCAAATTAGAATTTTGTTGAGAGGTGTAACAGATTCTTTCTAAACTATTAAGAATAAAAATCAAATTTCTATCAACCATGTCAGAGGAAGAACTTAATGATCTATTTTCTGTGCAGAAAATATTACCTTGTCATAAGCAGAGACAACCAAAGAGTGTGCAGAATAAATAGGTAGGGATAAAAGCATTGTGGAGTTAATGAATAAAAAGATTATATTCTTTTTCTGGATACTGTAATATTTATGGTAGTTGGTGAACTTCAAAAAATTTGCAGTTGATTGAGTTTTTTCTTAAGTAAATATTCATTTTTGCACCTAATTTTTTGTTTATAATTTTATATTTTAAAAGAGGGCTACTCAATTTTATTAGCTTCTGGCCCTACAAAGTCTAGCCCTTTGCACTCGGATGTCGCCCCTTAGGGGACATAAAGAAATTGTTGGTGATTATACAAGACAAACTTACACAAGCATAAATGTCCCAAAAACGTATGCTTCCTTGAAGTTTTCCATTCAAAAACAATGAAAAAGCTATGTCCCATTTGAAATTTGCCAAGCTTCTGATCGAACAATTGAGAAGTGGTTTTCAGGAATCACTGGTGCATCCTTCCACATCGTCTTGGAACAACAGACTGGGCAATAAGTTACATATTATTATTGTGGGAGGAAGAAAGTGAGGCTGCATTGTCTGCTTGAGTAGAAAAATACCAGATGGAAGACATCAAACAGACTACTATTGCAAAACATGTATCAATGAACCTGCAATGCATGTCGGTGACTGTTTCCCACATTATCACAGATTAGAAGAATGTAAGATATAAAATTTTGACTTTTTGGGTCATAAATAAATTCCTTAATGTCCAAAATTCCATTATAAGCCAAATATCATTACAATAAAATAATTGGTTCCAATGCTACACTTCTTAGTATGAAGTGATTTGTTTTTCACTATTTTGTAAAAAAGTGCGGTTGAGTTGCTGGTATGTGATCCACGAGATGTCTCTGAGTACAAAGGGCTAGATCTCCTCATGCCCCACTTCCATTGTCAACTCTCTCAGCTGTGAAATTCCCAGGAACATGCTAAGACTCCTGTCTAATGCCATCCCTCCTAACACATTTTAAAAAAAATCAAAACCCAACAAAATCCCTTTGCTTATTCTTTAGTCTTCTCTCAGAAATAGTATTTTACAATGGACAAGAAAATATACTTGGGAGCCCAGCAGCTGGAGCTTGAATTCAGCCACCTGACCTTATAGTTTTGTGATCTTGGGAAGATTACTTCTGCTCTCTGTGCCTCGATATTTTTTTCTGTAAAACAGGGATGACAATAGTACATACTGTTGTAAGGATTAAGTGACTTTAAGTGCTTAGAAAATGCCTGGTTTATGATAGGTATGCAATAAGGGTTGAATTAATTTGAGTTTGTGGCCTAGTTGGAAAGAGTGGCTAGGGTGCATGGCTTAATAGGGTATGACCTTCAGTAAATCAGTTGATCTCTCTGGTTTTTTTTTACATCAAACAATTGCCTCCAAGTTTAGATCCTTCATAGTTCCAAAATTCTATGACTTAGTCGAGATAACATAGTATGTAATTTTATTATCCACCAGAGTGAACATTCAGTGAAAGTTCAATAATTGTAGTTCTCTTGACAGTTTCTGGATTTTTGCTCTTGACTCTCTGATACTTCAAATATTTTCTGTAAGTAAGAAGGATATAAATAGCAACAGCATCCCAACTCCAGACTTTGTGATTACAAGTCTATAGTAGTCTTGATATTAACAGTTGTCAGTCTTTAACATCTTTGTTTTCCTCTCCTTTATCAGTATCCACAGTATCTTGCATTTTTATAAATCTCTAGATACAAGTATGTGGTTGTGATGGCTAATTTTATGTGTCAACTTAGCCAGGTTATGGTGCCCAGTTTGGCCAAATGCTAGTCTACATTTGCAGTGATGGTATCTTTTTTTTCCCCCCTCCTCCCCCAATGGTATCTTGCAAATGTAGTTAACATTTATAATCAGTTGACTTTAAGTAGAGCAGATTACTCTCCATAATGTGGGTGGGCCTTACCCAATCATTTCAAGGCCTCAAGAGCAAAGACTGAGGTTTCTTGAAGAAGAAACATAAGTCAGACGCGTTATTTCCAAGCTGTGGATGGTACCTTTTCAGTAATGAAGAAACAACCCACTTGTGAGAGATGCTGCTTTTTCTACTTTGAGAGTCCACTCCAACAGCAGCCTCTGTTGCTTGTGTTACAGTCTTCTCTTCTCCTCTCACCTTATACCCCTTGTTGTCAATGTCACCCAGAGTCACTAGGGAGAGCTGCCATGGGTTTAGCGGAGTTAGAGCAGTACAATCCATGAGCAAAATAGCAAGATCTTTGCGGCCAGAACAGTGAACTTGAATCCTGGTGCATGAACTGTCTGAGTCTCAGTTTACTCATTGTAAACAGGAAAATCAGACTTGTCTGGTTTAGACTGTTAAGCTGACACTTACAACATGGAAGCTGGTTTTGCTCTCATCATCAGGGTGAAATTTGAGAGAGAAAGAATTTAGAAAATAAAGTGTGACATGAAAGCAAAAGAAACTATCAAGAGAGTGGGGAGACAGATCACAGAATGGGAAAAAGTATTTGCCAACTGTATGTCTGTCAATGTAGGATCTACAAGGAACTCAAACGCGCTGAAAGGAAAAAAACAAACAGCCCCATTAAAAAGTGGGCAAAAGCCGGGCTCGGTGGCTCAGCCTGTAATCCTGCGCCTTTGGGAGGCTGAGGTGAGTGGATTGCCTGAGCCCACGGGTTC
>NW_007247708.1:374746-389925 GCF_000164805.1 Carlito syrichta | reverse complement strand
AAAAAAAAAAAAAAAAGTGGGCAAAAGACATGAATAGACACTTCTCAAAAGAAGATATATTTACAGCCAACAGACACATGAAAAAGTGCTCAGCCTCACTCATCATCAGAGAAATGCAAATCAAAACCACAGTGAGATACCGCCTAATCCCAGTAAGAATGGCCATCATTAGCAAAACAAACAACAACAGATGCTGGCAAGGATGCAGAGGAAAAGGTACGCTTCTACACTGCTGGTGGAACTAGTGCAACCTCTTTGGAAGACAGAGTGGCGATTTTGGAAAGAACTAGAAATTGACCTTCCATATGACCCAGCAATCCCCCTATTAGGAATATACACGGAGGAACTCAAATCATTCTACAAAAAAGATACCTGCACACGCAAGTTTGTTGTAGCTCTGTTCACAATAACAAAAACATGGAACCAACCATGCTGTCCATCGAAGCTGGACTGGATAAAAAAATGTAGTACATGTTGTACACAATGGAATATTATGCAGCTATAAAGAAGGACAAACATATGGACTTCGCAGCAACTTGGATGGATTTAGAGTCTGTCGTACTCAGTGATCTATCACAGAAACAAAAAACAGAGTACTGTATGTTCTCACTCATAAGGAGACCTTGAACAATTATCATAATACTATAAGAAAGGGATTGGCAGTAGCCAGAAACTGCCAGGGGAGGGGGGTGGGATTGACAGTTGAGGGAAACTGCCAGGGGAGAGAAGGGCACATTTCATCAACAAGGGTAACTTCATAATGAATATTTGTATCCCTAACCTTGAATTGTACCCCACATCTTTAAAAAAAAGTAAAGTGTGGCATGAGCCCAACCCCTCTTTGCTTAGAAGAAACCTATCCCCATATCATTACAAAGGAACGGCAAAGGTGGCTAGCTGCTGGGATAAGCACAACTTGTTCAGATTTTCAGATTAGGGATACTTGTTTCCCATACTTGAACTGGTATTTAAATCGACTGGCGATCTTGTTAACAATACAGGTTACCAGGTCTCACTCCAGAGCTACTGAAACAGAATCTCCCAAAGCAGGACTTGGGAATATTTTTTAAAAGTATTTTTTAAAAGCTACACGGCTCATTTGTATAGATATTTGTACCCCCAGGTTCACAGCAGTATTATTCACAATAGCCCAACGACGTGGATGAACACAATGTGGGATATACACACAATGCAATATGACTCACCTTTATAAAGGAAATTCTGACACATGGCTGAATGTTGAGGACAATGTGCTAAGTGGTCAGTCACAGCAGGACAAAAACTGTATAATTCTGTTTATATGTGGTACTGAGAAAAGTCGGGTTCATAGAGCTAGAAAGTAGAATGGTGGTTGCCAGGGGCTGGGAGGAGGAATGAGGAGTTAGTGTTAATGGGTACAAAGTTTCAGTTTGGAATGATACGAAATTTCTGGAAACGGATGGTAGTAATTGTTGCACAACAATGTGAATGTACTTAACGTCGCTAAACCTGTATCCTGAAAGATGTACAAGTGGTGACTTTTATGTTATATACATTTTACTACAATTAACACAAAAATGCACACAGGCTACTACATGCTGAGTTTGGGAATTTAAGATTGAGCCTGCTCCTCCATTTCTGTCTCTGACCCCTAGTTTGTCCTGCACCCTTCCTTCCTGACACAATCCCAAGCATCCATCTAGACAGGGATGTAGCTGGTGCTGGGGAGGACCCAATGTTCCCCGAAGGACCACACAGCCGCAGCCCTGGGAGGCAGAACAGTCCAGCTAGAAGAGCTAGTGAGGACTTCCTCCCAAGTCATACAATGCTCCCTCTCCTGCCTTCCATCCTCTCCACTCGCCCGTGTCACCCGGGAGAGGGGCCACTTAACTTTCTGACACTACACTTTCCCGTTGATAATGTGACCCAGGCTTCTCCTCAGCCCCAAGCTGCCACCCCCAACATCTCACAGTCAGGATAGCCAACCCTGGAGCGGCTCATTCTCACCTCCTGGGAGGGGTAGGGGACACTGGAGCCTGGAGCTTTCCTCTTGGGAGACAACCTGACCACTGTGGGAGTTGAAAGGTCAAGGAGGCAGAGTTCCAGGGACCAGCTGCCCTGCCAGCCGCCGTCTGCTGCTCCTGGGGTCAGAGCTACATTTTCCTGCAAGCTTCTCCTTCTCCCAACTAGAAATGTTTGCCCTTGAATCAAGATAGTGGTTAAATACCTCTGAATAATTCATCGTTCTCTTGAATTGGTGTTCCCTGCCTGCTTATGCTTTTCTGGTTGCTTTTGCTTGCCTTTCTCTCTTTTTAATTCAAAGATGGTATTAATAATTGAAGAGCACATACGTGGTCACATACATCCAGGCTCACACTCACACTGAGAGGGGGCCCCTTCTTTGTTCTTCAAGTCAGAATCGATACCGGGAAGTTGGAGCCTCCAACATCAAACTGTCTGTCTTTCCTGCTCTTCTTGGAACAGACATGAGGGTCAAGTCTGTGTACAGTGGTTTGGCCCGAATTAAGTGCAAGAGGTTTTTATTTTGTTCAGTGACTTTGATGGGGGTGGGGGCAGGGATGGTTGTCCCCACCGACTTTAAATAGAGCAATAATGCATTCTGTAACACAGAGCACTGAGGGAGAGGAAGTAGGGAATGGGAAAATGGAATGTGACTTTTTATTTAGCCGGGACTTCAAAAGAGAGTTCACAGAAATCCTATAAGTTGGTTTCAGGTGGCAAAGTCACAGGAGCAAAAGGACCTGGAAAGGCAGGAGTCCTTGTTATGGAAGTAGATGTTCCTGCTGAGACAGGAGGCAGAGCAGATGGGCCAGACGTAGGGGGTCTCTTGGGAATGGGTTAGGTGAGCAGATAAAGGACATCCTAACAGAAGATAGGGGAGGGTGTGAATAGAATGCCTCTGTTTGCAAAAAATCAGCGGAAGCCAGATGAAAAAATGATAAGCGGGATTGCTCTGAGAGAGAACAGAGGTGGGGCTGGGGTAGGGGAGATGCACTTTTACTGAATCTTAAAAACTTGTGCTGTTTGCAAGTACAGGTTGAGTATGCCTTTATCAGAAATGCTTGGGACCACAAGTCTTTAGGATTTTGAACTCAGAAGGGGGAGAAGGGAAGGGGTGGAGGGATGAGAAATCACTTGTAGGGTACAATGGACACAGGTGGGAGTGGTGGGTACACATAAAGCCCAAACTCCTTCACCACTGTAGAGCACAACCATGCAACCCCAAACTATTTTTACCCCTAAAGCTATTGAGTAAAAAAATAGAAAGAATTTAAAACTTACAAGAAAATGAAAAATATTAAAATTCTTAAGGACAATTTAAAAAATAATTTTGTACCTAATCCTGAATTGTACCCTACATCTGTTAAAAAAAAAAGTTACAAAGAAATCTGAAATGTTCCAGAGAGTATTTCCTTTAAGTATCACATCAGCTTTCAAAACGTTTTGAGGGTGTGAGGGTGGCCTGTCACCCCATTAGTCGCCAGGATTGATTTGGCTGATCTGGCTGGCTAGGCAACTGTGTGTCCCTTTCCTCTCTCACCACTCTGTGCATGTCCCTCTGGAAGCTGTGTGCTCGGTTGAAGAGAACGACCTGACCTTCCTGGTAGAGGAGGACCATTCTTTGGTCAAGGATATTCGAGCAGCTGTGCTCACTGCTAGAGCCCCCAGACAAGCTCTTAAAAAGCTTTACTTTTTGGAGTATTTTAAATTTCAAATTTTCAGATTAGGGATGCTCAACCTGAGTTACTTATCTAGAAAAAACAGGAAACATAAATTCATGGACATGTAAACTGGGAGCATTTAAGAGAGGTTTCTTTGTGGTGAGCAAAAAAAAAAAAAAAAAAAGAAAGAAAGAAAAGAAATTCAGAAATGCATAGATTGAGAAGAGGTAGTTTCCCTAGATGGTAAAAATTTTTATAAGATAGGTTTTATAAAGACAGAAAACATGGATAAATAATGTTGCAGCATATAAAATTATTATATGTGTACATCAAAAATAGTAGATTAGACCACTTAAATACCTAATCCTGAATTGTACCTATCTTCTTTAAAATAAATAAGTAAATAAATAAATAAATAAATAAAAGAAAATGGTAGATTATTGGCAATTTCACATGGTTTTACCCAGGATTTCTCAACCTGGCACTGTTGACATCTTGATATTCTTTGTTGGGTTGAGGGAGTTTCAGCAGAATCCCTGGCCTCTGCCCGCTAGACAGTCCTGATAATTTTGGTGTTTTTTAAATGTCTCTAACAGAACTGGCAGCATAATTTGTGGGAAAATAAAAATGTGGGGCCTCTTGTACAAATTTTTTTTTTAATGAATTTCAAGATAACAACAGCAAAGCATTAAATCAAGTGCAGGACTGAGCCCTTCTAAGCTTGGTACCTCGTTCAGTAGAACAATTTATATGCCCATAAAGATCACCCTGATCTTCAGATATTGATAAATGTCCTCCGGGAGGCCAGCTTGCCTCCTATTGAGAACCCCTGGCTTACTCTAATACATTAAGGTCTACATAATACATATGCTCAGATTCATAAAGATACTTCTTTTGTTTTAAAGAAGAAAACTGCATGAAGTCTATAAAAAATGCTATAGCATCCCAGGGGAAGGGAGATGGGATTAACGGTAGTAAATATCTGTCTGGGGACGGGGAGACACCTCTTATCAACAAGGGTGCCAGAATGAAGCATATTTGTATACCTAACCCTTAACTGTACCCCACAATATCATAATAAAAAATATTGATTATAAAAAAGATACAAAGGCATAAAAAAATGCTATAGCATAATATCAAGTACCAGAAGGTTTGGGTGGCAGCAAAATCTGACCCACCATCTGTTTTTGTGAATAAAGCTTTATTGGAACACCATCATGCTCATCTGTTTACACATTGGTTGGGGCTGCTTTCGTGCTACAACAGCAGAGTTGAGAAGTCGAAACAGAGACCGTGTGGTCCACAAAGCCTAAATATTTACTATCTGGCCCTTTACAGAATAAGTTTGCCAATCTTGCTTTACAAGATTGAGTTTTCAGCCTGTGGTGGTGCTGGAGGTGAAACAGGTGGAATTAACTAGAAGACCCGGGGGCATGTGAATCTCTAACCCCCGTTATCCATACAAGCTAGAGCACTTAGGGTTCTTGTTGGGAGGTATTAGAAAGCTGCTCTGGCTTATTTAAACAGACGAAAATTTATGGGAAGGATGTGGGGGCGCTCACAGAATCAATAGCTGGCTTAACTAATGCATTAGGTATGTGTAGAATGCACAAGGAGGAAATGCATTCCTTTCTTTTGGTGTTCAACTTCCTTACTCAGTACCTGGAGAGTGTGTGAGAAAATTATCAGGATGGAAGACATTTGAGTGTTAAAAGAGTTGCAGGTTGGTAAGGTCCGAGTTAGTCTTTATTTATCTAGTCTTTATTTTATTCTTATTCTAATAGTCTCTTGCATTTCAGTTACTTTCTATTTTCCCCTTTTTAAAAAATGAAAGTGTTTGGTGATAGCAGTTGAAAGGAAGGCAGTTTGATGGCAACTCAAGCAGTTTTCAATGAGTAATAACAATCGTTATTATGATCGGTTTCCTGCCTAAGCCGTCTCAGTGGGTAGTATTTGCAAATTAAACACACTATAAAATATTCAGCCCTTTGCCACAATCTCGAATGATTTGCATAATCCTTTTCTGAGGGCTCTGGGGTGGGCTATTCCCTAATTAATTATTAAATTCCCATCTTTACAGTGTGAACAGGATAATGAAATTCCAGCAGGCCTTAAGAAAAGCTAAGGAACGCCTTCTGGAGAAGCCTCTGGCTCTTCCAGGCGTGTGTCCCTCTTCCAGCCGGGGGTCTTCCTGAGCATCTCTCCCCAGGACTAATTGTAGATTTGGCCAGTGACTGAAACAGCTCCGACTTTCCTGTAACCCAGGATTCTGCGGTTCTGGTCTCAGCCCCATACCACACACAGCCAGGCCACCAAGGACTCGCCAGCAGCACGTCTAATATGGCTTTATAAGGACATTTCCAAACCCATTTTAGGTTTGGTTATGGACAGCCCCTAAGGTTCGTTGCTATTCCCCTATTACCTCATTTTTGGGTACGTTTTTTTCCGCATGGCTAAAGACCAGTTTCATTCTCTAGTCATTTAGCAAGGAGTTTGAAGGTCACTTTTTTTTCCTTTTTCCAAAGTTTTGGATAAACCCAAGATGCCCAGCTCCCTGCCACTCTGGGAACAACAGAGCCAGAGCAGTAGGAAGGGTAGGTGGGCATGCTAGGGGAAGAGGCAGAGTGGCCGTGGTAGGCGACACTGATAGCTGGGTGAGTGGGGAGCTGAGGACTTAGGTGTAATGGGCCTGAAAAGATGGTTTGTTCACCCGGAAGATGACCATCCCGAGACAGTGGACCTCAGGTGGTTTTTGTTTGGGGGGGTAGTGTCTCCAGATAGAGTTTTTGTAATTAATTAATTAATGAGAGACTTGGTCTCTCTCTGTTGTCCAGGCTGAAGTGCAGTCATGTGATATAGCCTAAACCACAACACTGCCTAAACCTCTTGGGCTCAAGTGATCCTCCTTCCTCAGTCACCTGAGTAGCTGAGTCTATGGATGTGTTGTGTACCACTAGGGCTGGCCAATGTGTGTATTTTTTGTATAGATGGGTCCTCGTTTTGTTGCCCAAGTTGGTCTTGAACTCCTGGCCTCAAGTGGTCCTCCAATCTCAGCCTCTCAAAGTTCTGGGATTATAGGTGTGAGCCATTGCACTCGGTCGAATTTTTGTATTTAAAAAGCCAACTTCCCCTAGTCAATGTTGTTTTGAGATACACCAGAAGAGAATTGTCCATAAAACTGATGATATCTGAGATTTCTTGGGCTCATGCACTTCTATGACTTTCCTGTTCACACGAATCACCTGGCGATGTTGCTTAACATGCAGACTCTGACTGAGTGGGACCTGAGTGTCTACATTTCTGAGAAACTCACAGATGCTGCTGTTGTTGCTGATCTATGGGCCATACACTTGGAAGTATCAGGAGGTGGGTGACAAGGGCATCCTTGTCAATAGGGAAGAAATCTGACTTACAAGGGAATGAGAAGATAAAACTTGCTGAACTCTTGTGCACCTTTTTAATTTTTTAATTGAAGCTATGATTAGCAGGGATTAGAACATGGCCAACATTAAACTTTGTTCTTCGTATTAGGATCATTTCTTCATTTCCAGTAGGCCTATGTTAACATTCAGGAGTGGGTCTAGAACTGCTTCTTGGGTCTGAGCCTGTTGTTGACCTGATGTAATTGGGAACTTTTTTTTTTAACAGCTGGGAGTAGGTTTTAGGAAGTTTTCTAATTTCTCTGAGCCTGTTTATCCATCTGTAAAATACGTATAATAACATTGAGTGTGGACCCTGGAGTTGCATTGACTTGGGTTCAAATCCCAGCTTTGCTCCTTAAATAATTTTTTTCTCTTTCTGGGCCTCAGTCTCTCATCTGCAGTACGGGTCCAAGCTAGGACTCATCTTAGAGGATTGTTTCAAGGATTTGATGAGTAATGGTGCCTGGCACATGGGAGATGCTTGGTCATGGCCAGAGAGTAGAGGTGTATCTGTCTGGAAGCCTAGACTTTCAGCTGGTTTAAGATAGAAATGTCTGAAGAGGGACAGGGAGGCCAGGGTGGGCAGAAGGTTTGGGAGGCAATTTGCTATTACATCTCACACTTGTGAAGTGCTCACTGTTGTGCAATTACTGTGTGAGCTTCTGTGGACACCTAGTGCAGAATCTTAATGGGATCCTACAGGAAAGTAGTCGAATGTCTGCTGGAGGCAAAATAAATGCTACACCAGACACAAATTAAAAAATAGTCTCCCTCTGGGAGGCTGATGGGTTGGAATGGCCTGCTGGTGGATGAAAATCATGAGGTTATCCTGTTGTGAACTGTGAGGATGAAAGTACTACGAACAGAAGGAAACTAAGTTGAAGCAGGCTGCCTCGCTGGTGAGGACCGATGAGCTGTGCGTGAATCCTTGGAAACTCGTCTTCTGAGAGAAGCAGCAACCAGTGAGTGAACCAAGTGAGAGTAACTTGTGCTGGTAGATCAGATGTCCAAGGAGGTTGCAAACTGGTGCTTTTCGGCTTGCAGGTGTATTTTATAGGTGTTTTTAAAACATGTGGATGACCTGTCATTATTAAACATACTGAAGATTTTATGTTTACATCTAGATTCCAAATACATAAATAAAATGAGTATTTCTGGGCTGTGCTCCTGGTGGCAGCAATCCATTGATTCTGAATAAAGTCTGGGACCTTGAGGTGAACATACCTTCTCAGAGGGCCTATTCTCCCCACCCGCCTCCTTCAGCATCCCAAGCCCGCCTGGCCTCTGGAGGTATTTTAGTTTGTGACTCTTCTATGTTTTATTCCCCTGTCCATGATTTATCATCCAGCTCTTCTGTTTGTGGGCATCGGAGCTGTGCTTAAGATTTTTGCCCCTCCACCTTCATTTCCTTAAAGCCTCGTTACCAGCAGCCACCAAGCAGTGAGTGGGACACCCGGCTCAAAATCAGAAGATCTGGGTGTCATCTAGGTGTTGACACTTACTGGCTTTGGGACCCTGGGCAAACACTTAATCTTTCTGAGTCATGGCTCCTTTATTTGTAATATGGCAACACATAATCACAGTGATTAAATGGGCAGTACGTGAAAGGTGTCTGTGGACTCTCAAGGGTGGTCGAGACAGAGAGAACCACAGGAGAGGAGGGTGGGAATGCAATGCCTCCAGGTTAGTGAGGAAGATAGAATTGATGTAGATAATTACAAAAAACCATGAATGCTATTATAAGGAATATTGCAGGGGCAGGTTCTTGGTTCAGCCTCAGTGTGGGAGATGGTCAGACAGGGCTTCATGGAGGAGTTGATGAGTCGAGTCTTGAAGGAAAACTTAGCTTTGCCAAGAGGACATGATAACAGCAGGCCCCTAGCTAATTAAAAGGCACAGGCTCAGAAGAGGGTCTGTCAGGAAGTGATTCTAGTGCTTTGGATTATTCCCCTGGCCATGGGGGAGAGAAGGTTCTGGCCAGCTTTTGGGACACCCCTCAGTGCTCTGGTGGGAGCTAAGTAAGAACTGAAGCTGGCTTGGGAAGTTCACACCTGGTGCCAGACTGATATTTCCCCACCAAGCCTCCTCTGTCTGTGGGGAGAAAGGAACATGGACATTTGGGAAAGAGGACCTTTTTGAGAAACTTTGGGTGATCAGTTGGTATGAGAGTCACGACGGAGTTAAAAACAGGACTTTGGTCCATTCCATCTGGAGCCATCACTGTGCATTGATGACTGGAGAAAATAATGTAATCTGATTGTTCCATTGGGTCATTTCTGGGAATATGAAGATATTTTTCCAAAACTGGAAGTCTGTGTGCATCGAGAGAGTACTTCAGGGCTTGGTCCTGCCTCCTCCCTTGGTCTCCCTATGGTCTTCCCCTTCCCAGTCTCCTGTTCCACAGTGGATGCCTGTTCCCTGTGAAACTCAGCTTAATTAGAGATGACCCAGTTTTTTCCACACTGAACTCTGTTAGGGTTGAAGATGCATTTGGCTGCTAGAGAGAACCCCAGCCTGCTGGTCCTCACTGCATTGCATTTGGCAAATGTCTTCTGCAGAAGGAATGCTGAGAATTTCCCTTTCCATCATGTCAGATCATCTGGCTTGGGTCTGGCCCTTCCCCAAGAACCCAGTGGACACAGCTGGAGCGGGGCGAGGTCTAGGCAGATTGCTGAGCTGGGAGCTGGAGACTTCTCTTCTGCTTTCAAGGCCACTGTGGAGCAAGGCTAACCGAGGCCAGCCCGTCCCAGTTGGCCTGGGGGAAGGTTCTGAGCCTGGGGCACAAGTGGAAGGGGACAGGGCAAAGGTAACCTCTGCTTGTTCTTTTCATCTGAGCTTTAATCCTAAGATTAAACCTGTGAACCTCCAAAGCTCCTCACTACTTGACCAGGAAATCTCCAAGATAAAGAAGTCACTTCTGCAGGTGTGGACCCAGGTTTTAGGAGGCCTGAAGTTCATAAGATATTTTGGAATCATCTTTGAGAAGACAAAATTACAAATATAAAATTAAGTACAAAGTCTTAGAAGGGGCCCTTGGAAGGGAGGGGCCCTGAAACCCAAGTTATGTTAGTGTCATGGCGAATCCATCATTTCTGTCTCTGGTGTAATGGGAAGAAAATTGGATATAAAGGCTGGAAGACATTTTGGACTGGGCTTTGGCTGTTCATTTAGGAACCTCCCATCACTGAGCTATCTGATGGAAGGCACTGGCAGGTGGGTCAGGTGGGCATGAAGCTTGCAGGGCCTGGTGTGTGTAGGTACATGCATGGGAACTAGTACTGTTGGGAGAAGTCAGTGGGGCCACTTCAAAGTCAGCAGGCAAGATCAGGTCAGCTAAAATGCTCAGTGCAGGATAGCAAGATGTAATTCAGGAAGGCCACAGAGATCTCAGAATCAAATTATGATCCGATGAAGGGAGAAGCAGGTCAGGAATGAATTGGAAGGGGGTTCATTTGTTGGAGTCTAATGTCATGCATGAGGTGGCCTCAGGTAGCATTTATGAGCTGCTCAGTGAATGACTATGTGAGGTTGGCTTCAAGGTAGAATGGGCAGAAATATATTTGCTAGATTTGTCATGATAGTTTAGGAGTTGAGAGTTTTTTTTGTCTTAGAGCCTCATACGTCTGGATTTCAACATAGGCCTAGTTGCTCTGATTTGCCCTGTGGCTAAATCATTCTTCAGTTGCAGATACTGAGCTCTAGGTGGAAGAGATGGATCACCTTTAAAAGTAGACAGGTTCTAACCTTGAGTCTATTACTTCCCAACTTTAAGCCTCGTATTTCTTTATCCATAAGACTTATATTATACATGTTTTTGAAAAGTTGTAATGATCAAAATGATTGACACAGATATAATCCTATTACTCCAATTTTTAGTACAACTCTCTAGAAACCATGCTAAGTTGACACAATGTAGTAAGTATATACCACTTATGAGTTTAATCTAGTAGACATTCAATGAACCCAATCATCAAAGACAATGTATACTTCTCAGGCTCACACGGAACATTGGTATACACTTGACCACATGCAGGCTTCAAGGTCTCTAATCCTAAGGATGGATATCATACAGACTCCATTCTTTGCGATTCCATACTGCCCTCCTGTTCATGGGATGAACCTAGCAACGTTACCAAGCTTGCTTATTGATCCACATGTGACAATACACATGGTTCTTGAAAACTAAACGCTGAATGAAAACTTTGAACCGCATAGCATATGAATAAAATGTGATGTCAATTATGTAAAATTTAAAACACAAAAAATTATTTGTTTATGGATAAATATTTAGATAGTAGAAAGCATAATCTATGGAAGGAAGATATGGAAGGAAGGCTTTACCCAATAATAGGTGTTTCAGAAGTTACTTTATATCATAAATGTGTTTAAAAAATACAAAGGTCTGAAATAAATGTGGCAATTTCATATGTATGAAATCTACCTGGTGTTTATCTAGAGTTTGTTATTTCCCTTACTTTATATTCCATTAGGCTTGAGACCATTAACATTAAAAAGAAACGGGCTCAGTGTTGGGCACATAGTTGGTGTCTGGCAAACATTTTGTCCTGATCAGTTTTAAAAATTTTATTTTATTAGTTTTTTTGAGATAGGGTCTTGCTCTGTTGCCCAGGCTGGAGTGCAGTGGAGTGAGCATAGATCACTATAGCCTCAAACTCCTGGGATCAAGCAATCCTCCTGCCTCAGCCTCTTGAGTAGCTGGGACTACAGATGCATGTCACCACACGTAGCTAATTTTTAAAATTTTTTGTAGAGACAGAATCTTGCTATGTTGCCCGGGCTGGTGTCAACCTCCTCACCTCAAGCAATCCCCCACCTTGGCCTCCCAAAGTTTTGGGATCAGAGGCATGAGCCATGATCATGCCTGACTCTGACTAGGTTTTAGAGTGCATTAAATGATCTATGGTGGGTGAAAGTTCCTAGGACAGGGCCTGCCTGATGCAGATGCCCAAGCTGGATATTTGTGCTTTTCTTTCACTGCCTTCAGGTTCTGGTCCAGCCTCACACCTGGAGGGTGTAGACCACAGGACCAGGTTGATTTCTGGGATGTAACAGCAGCAGCAGCAGCAGCACAATCTGCTCCAACTGGTTGGTTCTCCCACGACTCAAGAATCTTGGAGGATCTATGAGTCTTAGAGACATCAGAGAGGCAGCAGGAAGCCTCAGAGGCTGGGAAAACTGGTCATCAGCCCATGACTGGTCCTCACATCCCTGCCTCCAACAGGACAGCAAGACACTACTGCCAAGCCCTGCATAGCACTGCTGCTCGGCAGGTCAGGAAGAGATGAACATTCCTCTATTTTCTTGCTGTATCGCTCATTAATACCCACCCTGATCTCTCCCTAGGCAGTGGAGTTTCTTAAGTTTTTAGGATAATTAGCAAACCTATTATACACTAATTACATGACTGAGTTTCCATGGTGATCTGCATGCTCTATCTCATGATGCTTTCCAAAGAACCTATCTTAATCCTCATCAGCCTACCCCAGCTAGTCTCTGCCATATCTCATTACAGGGAAAGTTTGCTTAAGAAAGCACTGTATTTCCCAAAACTTGTGCCACTGGGGCAAAAAACAGCAATCTCAAAATCGCAATTATTTAAAAAATAATTTGCATTTTGAAAACAAAGGCTTTTTTGAGTTCAAATTCATTAATTTGCCTCTAATGCAGCGTGCAATTGAGAGTAACTTGTTTCTAATCATGAGCTTCATTATCATCAGGAGATATTAAACACTCTTAGTATACATGCTGTTAAGCAGCTTAAAGACATTTAGCATTCGTGTCTGTGTGGCCACTTCGTGGATATATGCAGGAAAACCTGGAAGACTATGTTCAGAGACCTGCAGAGAATGCATGAGGGATTTCAGTCCCCTCAGCTGGAGAGTTTGCAGATGCGCAAGCACAGAGAAATATCATATTGGTGGGAACAAATCATTCTGAGCCAGACCCGGGGGAGGCTTGCAGTGTGGGCAACCTGTTAATGAATATAGACTTGCACCGTCTTGTGCATTAGTTACCCAGCTGCGCCTATTACTATCCCAATAATTTAAAGCCATTTGTTACAGGGGTAACTTGACTGATTGCAATCAATATGCAAGAAGCCTAGAATCCAATCTACACTACGTGAGGGCCCCACTGGGTCTTTCTGGGGCAGAACAACCCCTTCTTCTTTAACCCTTTCTGCCCTGTCACATCTCAAGAGTGGCCTGAAGAAATGACTGCTGCAGAAACCTCAGCATGATGGCATCCAGCACCAGAATGCATTTGGCGGGTTCCCTTCACTGTTGCTACTCAAAAAGTGTGGTCTGCAGATTGACCAGCTCAGCATGGCTTCAGCTTCCTCCAGCACGGCATCAGTATCATCCAGACCGTGTTAGAAATGCTCATTCTCAGGCCCCACCCTGGACCTACTGAGTCAGAAACTCTGGGGAGGGACCCAGTGAGCCATGTTCTAACAAGCCCTCCAGATGATTCTGAGACACGCTGAAGTGTGAGGACCACTGGACAAAGGCAGGACCAAGTGTTAGGACAATAACAGAAAGTGTAAGCAGAATTTTAGTTTGAATATCCAGCAAACCTTTTTTTTTTTTTTTTTTTGAGACTGGGTCTCGCTCCGTCCCAGGCTGGAGTGCAGTGGCTTATAGCTCACTGCAGCCTCAAACTCCCAGGCTCAGGCAATCCTCCTGCCTAGGCCTCCTGAATAACTGGGATTATAGGCATGTGCCAATATGCCTGGCTATTTTTTTTTCCCACGGGCAAGATCTCACTGTGTTTCCCAGGCAAGTCTTGAACTCCTGGCCTCAAGTTATCCTCCTGCCTTGGCCTCCCAAAGTGCTGGAGTTACAGGTGTGTGCCAGTGTTCCTGACCCAAGTCTGCTTCATTGTCGCCCATAGGAGTTAGGAGTAACAATTTATGCATCTTCTTGATTCCATGCCCAGCTCCCCGCCCCCATCTCCAGCTTCTAGCATCTTCTCTATCATGGCATGCTCCATCCCTCTGGCTCTGCTCCATGGCTCCTCCAAACATAGCTCCCACTTTCACACCCTGCGGGGAAAGTTCTGTTTTTGCACATATTGCAACTGCCAGAATTGACAGAAGTGACATTTATCATAAAACATGTATTTCATTTTATCACATCTCCCAAACAACCAATTATGACATTCCTTCCAACTCCCAGGCAAATCTAGGAATAGAATGAGTTTGGCAAGTCGTTTCTGAGAGCAACATTTCTTGATTAGTCCCTGCTCTCTTGGGACTGGGGAGTGGCTCTTACTTCAATAATTGAATTAACAGCCAGCATTTCATCTATCATTATTTAGAATTAAGTAGGATCTATAACCACCCCCAACACACACAAAAAGAGCAGGGTTTCAGTGCACTTCACACACACACACACACACACACACACACATACACACACACACACACACACACCAACTTTAATGAGCTATAATTCACACACCATGCAAGTCATTCATTTAAAGTGTACAACTCAATGACTTTTTTAGTATATCTCTCAGAGTTGTGCAACCTTCATCACAACCAATTGTAAAACATTTTTATCACCTCCAAAAGAAAGGCTGGACCCTTCAGTCACCATTCCCAAATTCCCCTTCCCTTATAGCCCTAGGCAACTGTGAGTCCACTTAATGTTCTATGGATTTGCTTATCCTAGACGTTTCATATATTTCATACAAGTGAACTTATACCAGATGTAACCTGTGTGCCTGGCTTATTTTACCCGGAACAATGTGTCCAAGTTCATCCGTGTCATAGCCTGTGTCAGCACTTTATTCCTTCTAATGGCAAATCTCCACACATTTCCTTCCCTATTCCCTCGTCATCACTGTGGTACTTCTTGAGTTGGAGCTTAGTTCTAGACCGTGTGTGTGTGTGTGTGTGTGTATTTTAACACACATAATTATTATTATTATAATAATTTTGAGTCGGAGTCTCACTCTCTTGCCCAGACTGGAGTGCAGTGGCCGCTCCCAGCCACCGCAGCCTCGACCTGCTGGGCTCCAGCGATCCTTCCGCCTCAGCCTTCCGAGTAGCCAGAATTACAGGCATGTGCTA